>NC_088412.1:4190137-4326504 GCF_034236695.1 Oncorhynchus nerka
TGTAAATGTCTCGTGACCTGCATACTCACCAGACATGTCACCCATTGAGCATGTTTGGGATGCTCTGGATTGACGTGTACAATAGCGTGTACAACAGTGGGACAACATTCCACAGTACTGACTGGTTCTCTGATCACACCAGATACTGACTGGTTCTCTGATCACACCAGATACTGACTGGTTCTCTGATGACACCAGGTACTGACTGGTTCTCTGATGACACCAGATACTGACTGGTTTTCTGATCCACACCAGATACTGACTGGTTTTCTGATCCACACCAGATACTGACTGGTTTTCTGATCCACACCAGATACTGACTGGTTTCCTGATCCACACCAGATACTGACTGGTTTTCTGATCCACACCAGATACTGACTGGTTTTCTGATCCACACCAGATACTGACTGGTTTTCTGATCACACCAGATACTGACTGGTTTTCTGATCCACACCAGATACTGACTGGTTTTCTGATCACACCAGATACTGACTGGTTTTCTGATCCACACCCCTACCTTTTATTTTAAAGGTATCTGTGACCAACTGATGCATATCTGTATTCCCAGTCATGTGAAATCCATAGATTAGGACCTAATGAATCGATGCATGTTGCATTTATATTTTTGTTCTGTGATGTTTTATTTGTGTGTGTGTGTTTACTTAAACCTTATATATTTACACACATTAGGTAAACTTACTAATATATACAGTTGAAGTCAGAAGTTTACATACACCTTAGCCAAATACATTTAAACTCAGTTTTTCACAATTCCTGACATTTAATCCAAGTAAAAATTCCCTGTCTTAACTCAGTTACGATCATCACTTTATTTTAAGAATGTGAAATGTCACAATAATAGTAGAGAATGATTTATTTGAGATTTGATTTCTTTCATCACATTCCCAGTGGGTCAGAAGTTTACATACACACAATTAGTATTTGGTAGCATTGCCTTTAAATAGTTTAACTTGGGTCAAACGTTTCGGGTAGCCTTCCACAAGCTTCCCACAATAAGTTGGGTGAATTTTAGCCAAATCCTCCTGACAGAGCTGGTGTAACTGAGTCAGGTTTGTTGGCCTCCTTGCTCGCACACACTTTTTCAGTTCTGCCAACAAATGTTCTATAGGATTGATGTCAGTGCTTTGTGATGGCCACTCCAATACCTTGACTTTGTTGTCCTTAAGCCATTTTGCCACAACTTTGGAAGTATGCTTGGGGTCATTTTCCATTTGGAAGACCCATTTGCGGCCAAGCTTTAACTTACTGACAGATGTCTTGAGATGTTGCTTCAATATATCCACATCATTTTCCTTTCTTTCCTTTCTCATGATGCCATCTATTTTTTGAAGTGCACCAGGCTCTCCTGTAGCAAAGCACCCCCACAACATGATGCTGCCACCCTCGTGCTTCACGGTTGGGATGGTGTTCTTCGGCTTGCAAGCCTCCCCTTTTCCTCCAAACATAACGATGGTAATTATGGCCAAACAGTTCTAGTTTTGTTTCATCAGACCAGAGGACATTTCTTCAAAAACTACGATCTTTGTCCCCATGGGCAGTTGCAAACCGTAGTCTGGCTTTTTTATTGCAGTTTTGGCGCAGTGGCTTCTTCCTTGCTGAGCGGCCTTTCAGGTTATGTCGATATAGGATTACTGTGGATATAGATACTTTTGTATCCGTTTCCTCTAGAATCTTTACACGGTCCTTTGCTGTTGTTCTGGGATTGATATGCACTTTTCGCACCAAAGTACGTTAATCTCTAGGAGACAGAACGAGTCTTCTTCCTGAGCGGTATGATGGCTACGTGGTCCCATGGTGTTTATACTTGCGTACTATTGTTTGTACAAATGAACATGGTACCTTCAGGTGTTTGGAAATTGCTCCCAAGGATGAACCAGACTTGTGGAGGTCTACCATTTTTCTGAGGTCTTGGCTGATTTCTTTTGATTTTCCCATGATGTCAAGCAAAGAGGCACTGAGTTTACAGGTAGGCCTTGAAATACACCCACAGGTTCACCTCCAATTGACTCAAATGATGTCAATTAGCCTATCAGAAGCTTCTAAAGCCATGTCAATTTTCTGGAATTTCCCAAGTTGTTTAAAGGCACAGTCAACTTAGTGTATGTAAACTTCTGACCCACTGGAATTGCGATACAGTGAATTATAAACGAAATAATCTGTCTGTAAACAATTGTTGGAAAAATAACTTGTGTTATGCACAACGTAGATGTCATAACCTACTTGCCCAAACTATAGTTTGTTGTGGAGTGGTTGGAAAACGAGTTTTAATGAGTCCAACCTAAGTATGTAAACTTCCGACTTCAACTGTATGTATATACAGTGCATTCAGAAAGTATTCAGACCGCTTGACTTTTTCCACATTTTGTTACGTTACAGCCTTCAATGGATTAAATAAATCATGTTCCTATTCAATCTACACACCATAACCCATAATGACATCACAGTACTGCATAATGACATCACAATACTCCATAATGACATCACAATACTCCATAATGACATCACAATATGTTACAGCCTCATTCTACAATGGCTTTAAAAAAAAGCAGCATGAAGCTGTGGGGATGTTTTTGAGCGGCTGAGAGACTAGTCAGGACCTCAGACTGGGGCGAAGGTTCACCTTCCAACAGGACAACGACCATAAGCACACAGCCAAGACAAAGGCAGGGGTTCCGGCTTCCGGAAAATTCTCTGAATGTCCTTGAATAGCCCAGCCAGAGCCCAGACTTGAACCCAATCGAACATCTCTGGAGAGACCTGAACATAGCTGTACAGTAACGCTCCCCGTCCAACCTGACAGAGATTGAGAGGATCTACAGAGAATAATGGGAGAAACTCCCCAGATACAGGTAGAGTCATTCCCAAGAAGACTCAAACCTGTAATCGCTGCCAAATACTTACCAAATTGACATATTTCAGTTTTTTTTTTTAAATGTGCAACAATTTCTGAAAACCTGTTTTTGCTTTGTCATTATGGGGTATTGTGTGTAGAATGATGAGGGGGACGACGACGACGATTGAATCCATTTTAGAATAAGGCTGTAACGTATTGTGATGTCATTATGGAGTATTGTGATGTCATTATGGGTTATGGTGTGTAGAATGACGACGACGACGATGTAATCCATTTTAGAATAAGGCTGTAACGTAACACAATGTGTAAAAAGTCAAAGGGTCTGAATACTTTCTGAATGCCGCTGTAGTTGGTGTCTAATGTAAATGTTATATTGTATTACACCTCGGTCTCAATAGGTCTTCCCTTTCAAAATGAAAAGGTTCAAAACAATTAAAATAAAATACAGTAATTCCAAAACAAAATGTCCACACCTCTTCTTTGAATTGTAATCTGATGGGACTATTCCCAGTGTTTAACCAAGACTCTTCATCCTCCACCTCCTCCTCCTCCACCACCTCCCTCCACCACCACCTCCTCCACCACCTCCACCACCACCTCCTCCACCACCACCACCACCTCTTCTTTGAAGTATAATCTGATGGGATTATTCCCAGTGTTTAGCCAAGACTCTTCAACAATCCCATATATGATACATTCAGTATTATTCAGTAACTAAAAACAGGGTCAATTCCATGAAATCCAGAGTACCTTTTTGAATTGAATATGGTATTGACCCCAAACACCCTGACTTACAAACCGTGTGATGTACTTCCACTTTTGTTTTTGTTGCGACGACAGTGACGCGTCTTTCGAAACTTAAAAAAAAAAAAAAAACAGACCATCTTGTTCTCCGCTCTGTTTCTTTTTTTTTAGCCATCAAAGACGGAGTGAACGTGCGCGGCTACACCGCCTGGTCTCTGCTGGACAAGTTTGAGTGGGACGAGGGCTACTCCGAGAGGTTCGGCCTGTACTACGTAGACTTCAGGAACAAGAATAAACCACGTTACCCAAAAGCCTCGGTTCAGTACTACAAACGCATCATCAGCTCCAACGGATTCCCCAACCAGAGAGAGGTGAGAGCACGGATCATTTACTAGATCCTCAGTTACATCTTTAATACAAAATCACATAAAACACATTACAACAGCTTGATATTAAATATAAAACATGGAAATGTACATAGTTATACTGGTAGAAATGGATATACTGATATACGTTGCATATAGAGCACTCCATATTCAGGTGAGGACATCATCCTGTCAAATATTGAGAAAGAGGGAGGGGGGAGAGAGAGAGATAGAGGTTGGGGTGGGTGGGGAAGAGAGAGAGAGATACATAATTAGAATATGATGTGTGTATTCTATATTAACCCTCTATATTAACCCTCAACCATCCTAGTGTGTATCCTATATTAACCCTCTATATTAACCCTAAACCATCCTAGTGTGTATCCTATATTAACCCTAAACCATCCTAGTGTGTATCCTATATTAACCCTAAACCATCCTAGTGTGTATCCTATATTAACCCTCTATATGAACCCTAAACCATCCTAGTGTGTATCCTATATTAACCCTCAACCATCCTAGTGTGTATTCTATATTAACCCTCTATATTAACCCTAAACCATCCTAGTGTGTATACTATATTAACCCTCTATATTAACCCTAAACCATCCTAGTGTGTATACTATATTAACCCTAAACCATCCTAGTGTGTATACTATATTAACCCTCTATATTAACCCTAAACCATCCTAGTGTGTATACTATATTACCCCTCTATATTAACCCTAAACCATCCTAGTGTGTATACTATATTACCCCTCTATATTAACCCTCAACCATCCTAGTGTGTATCCTATATTAACCCTCAACCATCCTAGTGTGTATACTATATTACCCCTCTATATTACCCCTAAACCATCCTAGTGTGTATCCTATATTAACCCTCAACCATCCTAGTGTGTATCCTGTATAACCCTCAACCATCCTAGTGTGTATCCTATATTACCCCTCTATATTAACCCTAAACCATCCTAGTGTGTATCCTATATAACCCTCAACCATCCTAGTGTGTATCCTATATTACCCCTCTATATTAACCCTAAACCATCCTAGTGTGTATCCTATATTAACCCTCTATATTAACCCTAAACCATCCTAGTGTGTATCCTATATTAACCCTCTATATTAACCCTAAACCATCCTAGTGTGTATCCTATATTAACCCTCTATATTACCCCTAAACCATCCTAGTGTGTATCCTATATTAACCCTAAACCATCCTAGTGTGTATCCTATATTAACCATAAACCATCCTCGTGTGTATCCTATATTAACCCTCTATATTAACCCTAACCCATCCTAGTGTGTATCCTATATTAACCCTCAACCATCCTAGTGTGTATCCTATATTAACTCTAAACCATCCTAGTGTGTATCCTATATTAACCCTCAACCATCCTAGTGTGTATCCTATATTAACCCTCTATATTAACCCTAAACCATCCTAGTGTGTATCCTATATTAACCCTAAACCATCCTAGTGTGTATCCTATATTAACCCTAAACCATCCTAGTGTGTATCCTATATTAACCCTCTATATGAACCCTAAACCATCCTAGTGTGTATCCTATATTAACCCTCAACCATCCTAGTGTGTATTCTATATTAACCCTCTATATTAACCCTAAACCATCCTAGTGTGTATACTATATTAACCCTCTATATTAACCCTAAACCATCCTAGTGTGTATACTATATTAACCCTAAACCATCCTAGTGTGTATACTATATTAACCCTCTATATTAACCCTAAACCATCCTAGTGTATACTATATTACCCCTCTATATTAACCCTAAAACCATCCTAGTGTGTATACTATATTACCCCTCTATATTAACCCTCAACCATCCTAGTGTGTATCCTATATCCTCAACCATCCTAGTGTGTATACTATATTACCCCTCTATAACCCTAAACCATCCTAGTGTGTATCCTATATTAACCCTCAACCATCCTATTATCCTGTATAACCCTCAACCATCCTAGTGTGTATTCTATATTAACCCTAAACCATCTAGTGTGTATCCTATATTAACCCTCAACCATCCTAGTGTGTATTCTGTATAACCTCAACCACCTAGCGTGTATCTATATTACCCCTCTATATTAACCCTAAACCATCCTAGTGTGTATCCTATATTAACCCTCTATATTAACCCTAAACCATCCTAGTGTGTATCCTATATTAACCCTCTATATTAATAAACCATCCTAGTGTGTATCCTATATTAACCCCTATATTACCCCTAAACCATCCTAGTGTTTATCCTATATTAACCCTAAACCATCCTAGTGTGTATCCTATATTAAATAAACCATCCTCGTGTGTATCCTATATTAACCCTCTATATTAAAACCCATCCCTAGTGTGTATCCTATATTAACCCACCATCCTAGTGTGTATCCTATATTAACCCTCAACCATTAAAACATCTATATTAAAGTGTGTATCCTATATTAACCTCTATATTAACCCTAAAACAGTGTGTATCCCCCTTTAAAAACATCCCCTATTAAAAACCATCCTAGTGTGATCCTATATTAACCCTCTATATTACCCCTAAAAATTAACCCTAAACCATCCTAGTGTGTATCCTATATTAACCATAAACCATCCCTGTGTATCCTATATTAACCCTCTATATTAACCCTAACCCATCCTAGTGTGTATCCTATATTAACCCTCAACCATCCTAGTGTGTATCCTATATTAACCCTCAACCATCCTAGTGTGTATCCTATATTAACCCTCTATATTAACCCTAAACCATCCTAGTGTGTATCCTATATTAACCCTAAACCATCCTAGTGTGTATCCTATATTAACCCTCTATATTAACCCTAAACCATCCTAGTGTGTATCCTATATTAACCCTAAACCATCCTAGTGTGTATCCTATATTAACCCTCTATATTAACCCTAAACCATCCTAGTGTGTATCCTATATTAACCCTCTATATTAACCCTAACCCATCCTAGTGTGTATTCTGTATAACCCTAACCCATCCTAGTGTGTATCCTATATTAACCCTAAACCATCCTAGTGTGTATCCTATATTAACCCTCTATATTAACCCTAAACCATCCTAGTGTGTATCCTATATTAACCCTCTATATTAACTAACCCATCCTAGTGTGTATTCTGTATAACCCTAACCCATCTTACAGGTAGAGAATTGGAAGAGGAAGGCCACAGAGACCTGCTCTTCCAGTAACCAGCTCCTGGCTGCAGGTCAGTTCACATTAAAACATCCCTTTAAAACATCCCCTTTAAAACTTCCCCTTTAAAACATCCCCTTTAAAACATCCCTTTAAAACATCCCCTTTAAAACATCCCTTTAAAACATCCCCTTTAAAACATCCCCTTTAAAACATCCCCTTTAAAACATCCCCTTTAAAACTTCCCCTTTAAAACTTCCCCTTTAAAACTTCCCCTTTAAAACATCCCCTTTAAAACTTCCCCTTTAAAACTTCCCCTTTAAAACTTCCCCTTTAAAACATCCCCTTTAAAACATCCCTTTAAAACCTGTGTTCAATAAGAAGGTAGTAGGTGTGGGGCAAACAAATAAAGACTCAGCCTCAACCTCCCTGTTGATACTGGAGGGGGCTAAAGTTTCTAGAAAGAGGGCCCTCCTCTTAGTTTATAGCTCCAACCCTGTTCCTCCAGCTAAATGAGATTATCCGTAGTCCTAGGGAAGGTTTTAGTGCTCCAACCCTGTTCCTGGAGAGATACCCTCCTGTAGGTTATAGCTCCAACCCTGTTTCTGGAGAGAGACCCTCCTGTAGGTTATAGCTCCAACCCTGTTCCTGGAGAGAGACCCTCCTGTAGGTTATAGCTCCAACCCTGTTCCTGGAGAGAGACCCTCCTGTAGGTTATAGCTCCAACCCTGTTCCTGGAGAGATACCCTCCTGTAGGTTATAGCTCCAACCCTGTTCCTGGAGAGAGACCCTCCTGTAGGTTATAGCTCCAACCCTGTTCCTGGAGAGAGACCCTCCTGTAGGTTATAGCTCCAACCCTGTTCCTGGAGAGAAACCCTCCAGTAGGTTATAGCTCCAACCCTGTTCCTGTATATTATTATTCCAACCCTGTTCCGGTGAGGATGGTAGGTTATATTTCCAACCCTGTTCCTGGAGATTTCACCAGGATATATCTGTAAATTGACTTTATTTGCCATGGGTCATTATTATCTGTGGATGGTACAGTATATTTCTATCTTGCCATGGGTCACCGTGTCTCTGTGGATGAGATCTATCTTGCCATGGGTCACCGTGTCTCTGTGGATGAGATCTATCTTGCCATGGGTCACCGTGTCTCTGTGGATGAGATCTATCTTGCCATGAGTCACCGTGTCTCTGTGGATGAGATCTATCTTGCCATGAGTCATTGTGTCTCTGTGGATGAGATCTATCTTGCCATGGGTCACCGTGTCTCTGTGGATGAGATCTATCTTGCCATGAGTCACCGTGTCTCTGTGGATGAGATCTATCTTGCCATGGGTCACCGTGTCTCTGTGGATGAGATCTATCTTGCCATGAGTCATTGTGTCTCTGTGGATGAGATCTATCTTGCCATGAGTCACCGTGTCTCTGTGGATGAGATCTATCTTGCCATGGGTCACCGTGTCTCTGTGGATGAGATCTATCTTGCCATGAGTCACCGTGTCTCTGTGGATGAGATCTATCTTGCCATGAGTCATTGTGTCTCTGTGGATGAGATCTATCTTGCCATGAGTCATTGTGTCTCTGTGGATGAGATCTATCTTGCCATGAGTCACCGTGTCTCTGTGGATGAGATCTATCTTGCCATGGGTCACCGTGTCTCTGTGGATGAGATCTATCTTGCCATGAGTCATTGTGTCTCTGTGGATGAGATCTATCTTGCCATGAGTCATTGTGTCTCTGTGGATGAGATCTATCTTGCCATGAGTCATTGTGTCTCTGTGGATGAGATCCATCTTGCCATGAGTCATTGTGTCTCTGTGGATGAGATCCATCTTGCCATGGGTCACCGTGTCTCTGTGGATGAGATCTATCTGTTGTGTGTTACTGTCTGTGTGGCTTAGTGGCTAAGGGTCTGGTTTGCCTTGCTATGTGAAGTTGAACTCTTGGGAGGGCCTTTTAAAAATCGCTCCTTTGTGCAGATTTGTAAAAAAAATCAGCTGCTTCGTCCTCTCTTAACCCCAGCAGCAGAGCATAAAGCATCCAACGGTTAAATCTAATCTTTGTATTGGACTTTGCATGCATTTCCGTTGGTCACAAAGAGTAGGCAGAGCATTTCCTAGTCTAGGATATTTCGAAGAAGTCAAACACTTTGGATCCTGTCAAAAAAGACACTAAAAAACCAGGTGAAAACCAGCTTCATCTTGCTACAGATCAAAGAGGGAAAGCTGCTTTTGGCAAACAACAACACTTGACAGTGAGTGACTGCTAATGATTGCTAGGTGAACTGCTAGCTGATGCTACTAGCCACGGCATTGGCAGTTCTCAATGGGTTAACCTTTTGTCTGGGTTCAACTCTCCGTAATGCTTCTGTCTCTTCATTAGAGGAACAACGGAGTACTGCTAATGATTGCTAGGTGAACTGCTAGCTGATGCTACTAGCCACGGCATTGGCAGTTCTCAATGGGTTAACCTTTTGTCTGGGTTCAACTCTCCGTAATGCTTCTGTCTCTTCATTAGAGGAACAACGGAGTACTGCTAATGATTGCTAGGTGAACTGCTAGCTGATGCTACTAGCCACGGCATTGGCAGTTCTCAATGGGTTAACCTTTTGTCTGGGTTCAACTCTCTGTAATGCTTCTGTCTCTTCATTAGAGGAACAACGGAGTACTGCTAATGATTGCTAGGTGAACTGCTAGCTGATGCTACTAGCCACGGCATTGGCAGTTCTCAATGGGTTAACCTTTTGTCTGGGTTCAACTCTCCGTAATGCTTCTGTCTCTTCATTAGAGGAACAACGGAGTACTGCTGCCAATATACTAAGACTTATACATGGTAAGAAAAATCATCATATATTATTTTTATAAAGACATGATACATGATTAGAAAACATTCATAATATGTAAGGTTATACTTTTTTTTTTTTTGGGGGGGGGGGGGTGTTAACCCTTTGAGTGCTGTGCTCTCTTGAGCCTTCATATAAAGACTGCTTTAATGTTAAAGTAATCTGTGTAAAATGGTTGATGTGCCGATGTGTGTTGCAGACCCCCTGACCAACCACATGGAGATGGTCACAGAGGTGGTGGTCCCCACTGTGTGTACCCTGTGTATCCTCCTCTCTGCAGTCTTCCTCATGTTCCTGCTGCGGAGACACAACTAGGATGTACTACTACACTACTAGATATACTACTACACTACTAGATAGACCCCCTGACCAACCACATGGAGATGGTCACAGAGGTGGTGGTCCCCACTGTGTGTACCCTGTGTATCCTCCTCTCTGCAGTCTTCCTCATGTTCCTGCTGCGGAGACACAACTAGGATGTACTACTACACTACTAGATATACTACTACACTACTAGATAGACCCCTGACCAACCACATGGAGATGGTCACAGAGGTGGTGGTCCCCACTGTGTGTACCCTGTGTATCCTCCTCTCTGCAGTCTTCCTCATGTTCCTGCTGCGGAGACACAACTAGGATGTACTACTACACTACTAGATATACTACTACACTACTAGATAGACCCCCTGACCAACCACATGGAGATGGTCACAGAGGTGGTGGTCCCCACTGTGTGTACCCTGTGTATCCTCCTCTCTGCAGTCTTCCTCATGTTCCTGCTGCGGAGACACAACTAGATATACTACTACTACACTACTAGATATACTACTACTACACTACTAGATATACTACTACTACACAACTAGATGTACTACTACACAACTAGATGTACTACTACACAACTAGATGTACTACTACACTACTAGATGTACTACTACACTACTAGATATACTACTACTACACTACTAGATATACTACTACTACACTACTAGATATACTACTACTACACTACTAGATATACTACTACACTACAAGATATACTACTAGATATACTACTACTACACTACTAGATATACTACTACTACACTACTAGATATACTACTACACTACAAGATATACTACTAGATATACTACTACTACACAACTAGATATACTACTACTACTACACTACTAGATATACTACTACTACTACTACACTACTAGATATACTACTACTACACAACTAGATATACTACTACTACACAACTAGATGTACTACTACACAACTAGATGTACTACTACACTACTAGATGTACTACTACACTACTAGATATACTACTACTACACTACTAGATATACTACTACTACACTACTAGATATACTACTACTACATATACTACTACTACACTACTAGATATACTACTACTACTACTAGATATACTACTACTACTACTAGATATACTACTACTACTACTAGATATACTACTACTACACAACTAGATATACTACTACACTACAACTAGATATACTACTACACTACAATATATACTACTACTACTACTACTACACAACTAGATATACTACT
Source organism: Oncorhynchus nerka (assembly GCF_034236695.1). Taxonomy (NCBI): domain Eukaryota; kingdom Metazoa; phylum Chordata; class Actinopteri; order Salmoniformes; family Salmonidae; genus Oncorhynchus; species Oncorhynchus nerka. The sequence goes on from NC_088412.1 coordinate 4,201,693, forward strand.
AGATATACTACACAACTAGATATACTACAAGATATACTACTACTACACAACTAGATATACTACTACTACTACACAACTAGATATACTACTACTACTACACAACTAGATATACTACTACTACTACACAACTAGATATACTACTACTACTACTACTACTACTACACAACTAGATATACTACTACTACTACACAACTAGATATACTACTACTACTACACTACTAGATATACTACTACTACTACACTACTAGATATACTACTACTACTACACTACTAGATATACTACTACTACTACTACACAACTAGATATACTACACAACTAGATATACTACAAGATATACTACTACTACACAACTAGATATACTACTACTACACAACTAGATATACTACTACTACTACTACTAGATATACTACTACTACTAGATATACTACTACACTACAACTAGATATACTACTACACAACTAGATATACTACTAGATATACTACTACTACACAACTAGATATACTACTACAATATATACTACTAGATATACTACTACTACACAACTAGATATACTACTACTACTACTACACAACTAGATATACTACTACACAACTAGATATACTACTACACAACTAGATATACTACTACACAACTAGATATACTACTACTACTACACAACTAGATATACTACTACTACTACACAACTAGATATACTACTACTACTACACAACTAGATATACTACTACTACTACACAACTAGATATACTACTACTACTACACAACTAGATATACTACTACTACACAACTAGATATACTACTACTACTACACAACTAGATATACTACTACTACTACACAACTAGATATACTACTACTACACAACTAGATATACTACTACTACTACTACACAACTAGATATACTACTACTACTACTACACAACTAGATATACTACTACACAACTAGATATACTACTACACAACTAGATATACTACTACACAACTAGATATACTACTACACTACTAGATATACTACTACACTACTACACTACTAGATATACTACTACTACACAACTAGATATACTACTACTACTACACAACTAGATATACTACTACTACTACACAACTAGATATACTACTACTACTACACAACTAGATATACTACTACTACTACACAACTAGATATACTACTACTACTACTACACAACTAGATATACTACTACTACTACTACACAACTAGATATACTACTACTACTACTACACAACTAGATATACTACTACACAACTAGATATACTACTACACAACTAGATATACTACTACACAACTAGATATACTACTACACTACTAGATATACTACTACACTACTAGATATACTACTACTACACAACTAGATATACTACTACTACACAACTAGATATACTACTACTACACAACTAGATATACTACTACTACACAACTAGATATACTACTACTACACAACTAGATATACTACTACTACACAACTAGATATACTACTACTACACAACTAGATATACTACTACTACACAACTAGATATACTACTAGATATACTACAAGATATACTACTACTACACAACTAGATATACTACTACTACTACACAACTAGATATACTACTACTACACTACTAGATATACTACTACTACACTACTAGATATACTACTACTACACAACTAGATATACAACTACTACTACTAGATATACTACTACTACACTACAATATATACTACTACTACTACTACTACTACTACTACTACTACTACACAACTAGATATACTACTAGATATACTACTACTACACAACTAGATATACTACTACTACACAACTAGATATACTACTACTACTACTACACAACTAGATATACTACTACTACTACTAGATATACTACTACACTACAAGATATACTACTACACTACAAGATATACTACTACTACTACAAGATATACTACTACTACTACAAGATATACTACTACTACTACTACTACACAACTAGATATACTACTACTACACAACTAGATATACTACTAGATATACTACTACTACACAACTAGATATACTACTACTACACAACTAGATATACTACTATGACTACTAGATATACTACTACTACACAACTAGATATACTACTACACTACAAGATATACTACTACTACTACACAACTAGATATACTACTACTACACAACTAGATATACTACTAGATATACTACTACTACACAACTAGATATACTACTACTACTACTACTACACAACTAGATATACTACTACTACACTACTAGATATACTAATACTACACAACTAGATATACAACTACTACTACTAGATATACTACTACTACACTACAATATATACTACTACTACTACTACACAACTAGATATACTACTAGATATACTACACAACTAGATATACTACAAGATATACTACTACTACACAACTAGATATACTACTACTACTACACAACTAGATATACTACTACTACACAACTAGATATACTACTACACTACAATATATACTACTAGATATACTACACTACAATATATACTACTAGATATACTACTACTACACTACTAGATATACTACTACTACTACTACTAGATATACTACTACTACACAACTAGATATACTACTACTACTACTACTATATATACTTCTACTACTACTAGATATACTACTACACAACTAGATATACTACTACTACACACAACTCACAACTAGTACTACTATTATTATTATCATTATTATTACTACTACTACTACACATATGCTTTATATAACCCCACGGACCTAGCAATTCCAACTTCTCAACCAGGTTAATTAAATAAATTAAAGTTTGATGTGAAGTTAAGTCGTTTGCTTTATCCATAATATTTAGCTTATTGTACAGACCAGTCCATCAACTGATTCAGTTGAGACTTCCAAGGTAATGCACGCTGACACGTACACACACAGCGAGGACATAAGAGTAGCGACATGGATGATGGGATATTTTCATTTAGAAACACTTCAAATTGTGTTGTTTAAAAAATAAATAAATAAATAAATAAACCATTAAAAAATATTTAAAAAAAACATACTTTCATATGGTCTGTAGTGATGTTTGACTTACTGGATCTAAGCAGCAAAGTTGACCAGGCTGCAACACACCATGGTGGTGAAATAGGCAGCGTCCTCGCTGGCGCTGTTCACAGTCATCTCATCTGAAACACATTTAACCTTGAGTGGCAAAAAGGGAAGACTTCACAGGGAAATCCATCTTTTGGAAGGGGAGCTTCACAACAACAACAACAACAACAACAACAACATCATCTGAAAATACAAGAGCCTTCACAGGGAAATCCATCTTTTGGAAGGGGAGCTTCACAACAACAACAACAACAACAACATCTGAAAATACAAGAGCCTTCAGAAAGTATTCATACCCCTCAACTTATTCCACATTTTGTTGTGGTACAGCCTGAATTCAAAATGGAGTCAAATTGATTTCTCATCCATTTACACCTAATACCCCATAATGAAAGTGAAAACATGTTTTTTGTTGTTGTTTTTTTTACATTTTTGCAAATTTATTGAAAATAAAATATGGAAATATCTAATTTACATAAGGTATTCCCACCCCTGAGTCAATACATATTAGGATCACCTTTGGCGCCGATTACAGCTGTGAGTCTTTCTGGGTGAGTCTCTAATAGTGATTACAGCTGTGAGTCTTTCTGGGTGAGTCTCTAATAGTGATTACAGCTGTGAGTCTTTCTGGGTAAGTCTCTAAGAGTGATTACAGCTGTGAGTCTTTCTGGGTGAGTCTCTAATAGTGATTACAGCTGTGAGTCTTTCTGGGTAAGTCTCTAATAGTGATTACAGCTGTGAGTCTTTCTGGGTAAGTCTCTAAGAGTGATTACAGCTGTGAGTCTTTCTGGGTAAGTCTCTAATAGTGATTACAGCTGTGAGTCTTTCTGGGTGAGTCTCTAAGAGTGATTACAGCTGTGAGTCTTTCTGGGTGAGTCTCTAAGAGTGATTACAGCTGTGAGTCTTTCTGGGTGAGTCTCTAAGAGTGATTACAGCTGTGAGTCTTTCTGGGTGAGTCTCTAAGAGTGATTACAGCTGTGAGTCTCTAAGAGTGATTACAGCTGTGAGTCTTTCTGGGTGAGTCTCTAAGAGTGATTACAGCTGTGAGACTTTCTGGGTGAGTCTCTAAGAGTGATTACAGCTGTGAGTCTTTCTGGGTGAGTCTCTAATAGTGATTACAGCTGTGAGTCTTTCTGGGTAAGTCTCTAATAGTGATTACAGCTGTGAGTCTTTCTGGGTGAGTCTCTAAGAGTGATTACAGCTGTGAGTCTTTCTGGGTGAGTCTCTAAGAGTGATTACAGCTGTGAGTCTTTCTGGGTAAGTCTCTAAGAGTGATTACAGCTGTGAGTCTTTCTGGGTAAGTCTCTAAGAGCTGTGAGTCTTTCTGGTTAAGTCTCTAAGAGCTGTGAGTCTTTCTGGGTAAGTCTCTAAGAGCGATTACAGCTGTGAGTCTTTCTGGGTGAGTCTCTAAGAGCGATTACAGCTGTTAGTCTTTCTGGGTAAGTCTCTAAGAGCTTTGCACACCTGGATTGTACAATATTTGCCCATTATTCTTTTTTTAATTCTTCAAGCTCTGTCAAGTTGGTTGTTGATCATTGCTAGACAGACATGTTCAAGTTTTCCCATCGATTTTCAAGCCGATTTAACTCAAAACTATAACTAGGCCACTCAGGAACATTCACTGTCATCTTGGTACTCCGGTGTTGATTTGGCCTTGTGTGTTTTTGCTTCTTGTCATGCTGAAAAGGTGAATTTGTCTCCCAGTTTGTTGGAAAACAGGCAACCAGGTTATCCTCTATGATTTTGTCTGTGCTTAGGTCGATTCCATACATTTTTTTATCCTGACAAAACTCTGCATTCCTTGCTGGTGACAAGTATGCCCATAACATGATGCAGCCACCACTATGCTTGAAAATATGAAGAGTGGTACTCAGTGACGCATTGGATTTGCCCCAAACATAACAATAACATTTTGTATTCAGGACATAAAGTTCATTTCTTTGCCATATTTTCTGCAGTTATAATTTAGTGCCTTATTGCAACAGGATGTTTGTTTTGGAATATTTTTTATTCTGTACAGGCTTCCTTCTTTTCACTCTGTCGTTTAGGTTGGTATTGTGGAGTAACTACAATGTTGTTGATCCATCCTCAGTTTTCTCCTGTCACCGCCATTAAACTCTAACTGTTTTAAAGTCACCATTGGCCTCATGGTGAATTCCCTGACAGGTTTCCTTCCTCTCCGGCAACTGAGTTAGGAAGGACGCCTGTATCTTTGTAGTGACTGGGTGTATTGATACACCATCCAAAGTGTAATTAATAACTTCACCATGTCCAAAGGGATATTCAATGTCTGCTTTATTTTATTTTACCCATCTACCAATAGGTAGAAAACCTCCCTGGTCTATGTGGTTGAAATTCACTTCTCGACTGAGGGACCTTACCGATAATTGTATGTGTGGGGTACATTGCACACAGAGTGAGTCCATGCAACTTATTATGTGACTTGTTAAGCAAATGTTTACTCCTGAACTGATTTAGGCTCCTTACCATAACAAAGGGGTTGAAAACTTATTGACTCAAGACATCTCAGCTTTTCATTTTTTATACATTTGTAAAAAAATATATATAATAATAATAATATGGGCTATTGTGTGTAGATCAGGTACAATATATCTCAATTTAATTTAATTTATTTAATCCAGGCTAAATTCAGGCTGTAACACGTTCAGAAAGAAAGGGATGTGAAAACTTTCATAAGGAAATAATAACAGTACAGATGGGCTATGTACAGGTGCAGTGATCTGTGAGCTGCTCTGACAGCTGGTGCTTAAAGCTAGTGAGGGAGGTAAGTGTTTCCAGTTTCAGAGATTTTTGTAGTTCGTTCCAGTCATTGGCAGCAGAGAACTGGAAGGAGAGGCAGCCAAAGAAAGAATTGGTTTTGGGGGTGACTAGAGAGATATACCTGCTGGAGCGCGTGCTACAAGGTGGGTGATGCTATGGTGACCAGCGAGCTGAGATAAGGGGGGACTTTACCTAGCAGGGTCTTGTAGATGACATGGAGACAGTGGGTTTGTCGACGAGTATGAAGCGAGGGCCAGTCAGCGAGAGCATACAGGTCGCAGTGGTGGGTAGTATATGGGGCTTTGGTGACAAAACGGATGGCACTGTGATAGACTGCATCCAATTTATTGAGTAGGGTATTGGAGGCTATTTTGTAAATGACATCGCCAAAGTCGAAGATCTTCGCCAAAGTCGAAGATCGGTAGGATGGTTTTACAAGGGTATGTTTGGCAGCATGAGTGAAGGATGATGTGTGTGCCATAGTCTAGTGTTTACACCAGAAGTTAATGGGTATCTGTAGGAGGAAGGTATATGGTGGGCGGGGGGGGTCAATGAATGTTGGATGTGTACCGAGTGAAGGAAAGACGATCACATCTTGGCAAGGCACTGATAAGGGTTGAGAGATGTGGTTTGGTGAGGAAGGGGGCCGAAAGTCAGGTCAGAGGTCAGGTCACATTAAGAGGAGAAAGAGCAATTCATTAACCGTGCGACTCAATTTCCTGCCTAGCAACAAAAAGATGTCATGTTTAGAGAGGAGGAGGAGAGTCCACCTCAAATTGGGGTATAAATATATACTAGCACTGGAGCAACCATGTCTTTGTCTGTTCGGCTGTTCGATCCTTTGGGAGGAAATGAACTTGGTTAGAGTGTCCGTCAATTTCTTGCTCTGATATTTCAGAACGTAACAAAAAGGCCTTCGGGCATTTCCGTTTTGAGTGAGTGGTTCCTTTGAAAAAATCAAATGACATCTTTTCTACTGCTCGCGTTGCATCACGTCCAATGGCATTGCTCGCGTTGCATCACGTCCAATGGCATCGCTCGCGTTGCATCACGTCCAATGGCATCGCTCGCGTTGCATCACGTCCAATGGCATCGCTCCAAATCGCATCACGTCCAATGGCATCGCTCCAAATCGCATCACGTCCAATGGCATCGCTCCAAATCGCATCACGTCCAATGGCATCGCTCCAAATCGCATCACGTCCAATGGCATCGCTCCAAATCGCATCACGTCCAATGGCATCGCTCCAAATCGCAGAGGTTCGATCATCGACGGCTGACGTGATCGGTTCCTTCCATCTTGAGAATGGAGAAACGGGTGTCTGTGCAGCAGGTTGGACGGCGAATCGACGACGACGCGAGGAACTTCGTTCTGGTACACAGATTTTTTACATTTTATATTTTTTTTAAAAGACGATTTCCACAAAGTGAGCGATAACAAGGGGAAACGCTGCTGGTTTGACAGTCTGCCGCTCGGGACCACTGTTGTTGCAGTCCCACTTTGCACGTCCCATATAATGTGGTAACGATGAGTTTAAATCCACTAAACCTATTGCAGGGCTAGTTATCTATATTCTTACTGAAGGGCCAGATTTGGGTTATGACAAGGGTATGATACCAGATATGTTGTACATGGGGTTACTCTTCCTAAGACAACTATAAAAAATTTAATTAAATTTAAATGTACAAACAGTTATACTCTTATGAAGCACTAATTCAAATTAAATATTGGAACACATTCTCTCGTTTCTACATGGTTGGCTACTGTCTCTACTTGGCTGGCTACTGTCTCTACTTGGTTGGCTACTGTCTCTACTTGGCTGGCTACTGTCTCTACATGGTTGGCTACTGTCTCTACATGGCTGGCTACTGTCTCTACTTGGTTGGCTACTGTCTCTACTTGGTTGGCTACTGTCTCTACATGGCTGGCTACTGTCTCTACTTGGCTGGCTACTGTCTCTACTTGGCTGGCTACTGTCTCTACTTGGCTGGCTACTGTCTCTACTTGGTTGGCTACTGTCTCTACTTGGCTGGCTACTGTCTCTACTTGGCTGGCTACTGTCTCTACTTGGCTGGCTACTGTCTCTACTTGGCTGGCTACTGTCTCTACATGGCTGGCTACTGTCTCTACATGGTTGGCTACTGTCTCTACTTGGCTGGCTACTGTCTCTACTTGGCTGGCTACTGTCTCTACTTGGCTGTGCCAGTGGAAGACACTGAGGACCTTTGATGACTGGGGGGGGGGTATTTTACCTGTTTGAAAGATGATGTGTTCCACCAGGGGCTTGTCACTCAGCAGCCAGGTGGTCTTCACCTCTCTGGGGCAATTACCACTAGACACCTCCACCCCCCAGGACACCGCCTGCTCCCTATGGAGAACATACAGTACATTACCACTAGACACCTCCACCCCCCAGGACACCACCTGCTCCCTATAGAGAACTACAGTACATTACATTACCACTAGACACCTCCACCCCCCCAGGACACCAATAGAGAACATACAGTACATTACTAACCCTAGACACCTCCACCCTCCCAGGACACCTAACCCTAGACACCTCCACCCCCCAGGACACCGCCTGCTCCCTATAGAGAACATACAGTACATTACATTACCACTAGACACCTCCACCCCCAGGACACCGCCTGCTCCCTATAGAGAACATACAGTACATTACATTACCACTAGACACCTCCACCCCCAGGACACCGCCTGCTCCCTATAGGGAACATACAGTACATTACTAACCCTAGACACCTCCACCCCCAGGACACCGCCTGCTCCCTATAGAGAACATACAGTACATTACATTACCACTAGACACCTCCACCCCCAGGACACCGCCTGCTCCCTATAGAGAACATACAGTACATTACATTACCACTAGACACCTCCACCCCCCCAGGACACCACCTGCTCCCTATAGAGAACATACAGTACATTACTAACCCTAGACACCTCCACCCCCCAGGACACCGCCTGCTCCCTATAGGGAACATACAGTACATTACTAACCCTAGACACCTCCACCCCCCAGGACACCGCCTGCTCCCTATAGAGAACATACAGTACATTACATTACCACTAGACACCTCCACCCCCCAGGACACCGCCTGCTCCCTATAGAGAACATACAGTACATTACATTACCACTAGACACCTCCACCCCCCAGGACACCGCCTGCTCCCTATAGGGAACATACAGTACATTACTAACCCTAGACACCTCCACCCCCAGGACACCGCCTGCTCCCTATAGAGAACATACAGTACATTACATTACCACTAGACACCTCCACCCCCCAGGACACCGCCTGCTCCCTATAGAGAACATACAGTACATTACATTACCACTAGACACCTCCACCCCCAGGACACCGCCTGCTCCCTATAGAGAACATACAGTACATTACATTACCACTAGACACCTCCACCCCCCCAGGACACCGCCTGCTCCCTATAGAGAACATACATTACATTACCACTAGACACCTCCACCCCCCAGGACACCGCCTGCTCCCTATAGAGAACATACAGTACATTACCACTAGACACCTCCACCCCCCAGGACACTGCCTGCTCCCTATAGGGAACATACAGTACATTACATTACCACTAGACAACTCCACCCCCCAGGACACCGCCTGCTCCCTATAGAGAACATACAGTACATTACCACTAGACACCTCCACCCCCCAGGACACCGCCTGCTCCCTATGGAGAACATACAGTACATTACATTACCACTAGACACCTCCACCCCCCAGGACACCGCCTGCTCCCTATAGGGAACATACAGTACATTACCACTAGACACCTCCAACCCCAGGACACCGCCTGCTCCCTATAGAGAACATACAGTACATTACATTACCACTAGACACCTCCACCCCCCAGGACACCGCCTGCTCCCTATAGAGAACATACAGTACATTACCACTAGACACCTCCACCCCCCAGGACACCGCCTGCTCCCTATAGGGAACATACAGTACATTACATTACTACTAGACACCTCCACCCCCCAGGACACCGCCTGCTCCCTATGGAGAACATACAGTACATTACTAACCCTAGACACCTCCACCCCCCAGGACACCGCCTGCTCCCTATAGGGAACATACAGTACATTACATTACCACTAGACACCTCCACCCCCCAGGACACCGCCTGCTCCCTATAGGGAGCATACATTACATTACCACTAGACACCTCCACCCCCCCAGGACACCGCCTGCTCCCTATAGAGAACATACAGTACATTACATTACCACTAGACACCTCCACCCCCCAGGACACCGCCTGCTCCCTATGGAGAACATACAGTACATTACTAACCCTAGACACCTCCACCCCCCAGGACACCGCCTGCTCCCTATAGGGAACATACATTACATTACCACTAGACACCTCCACCCCCCAGGACACTGCCTGCTCCCTATAGAGAACATACAGTACATTACTAACCCTAGACACCTCCACCCCCCAGGACACCGCCTGCTCCCTATAGAGAACATACAGTACATTACTAACCCTAGACACCTCCACCCCCCAGGACACCGCCTGCTCCCTATAGGGAACATACAGTACATTACCACTAGACACCTCCACCCCCCAGGACACCGCCTGCTCCCTATAGGGAACATACATTACATTACCACTAGACACCTCCACCCCCCAGGACACTGCCTGCTCCCTATAGAGAACATACAGTACATTACTAACCCTAGACACCTCCACCCCCCAGGACACTGCCTGCTCCCTATAGAGAACATACAGTACATTACTAACCCTAGACACCTCCACCCCCCAGGACACCGCCTGCTCCCTATAGAGAACATACAGTACATTACTAACCCTAGACACCTCCACCCCCCAGGACACCGCCTGCTCCCTATAGGGAACATACAGTACATTACTAACCCTAGACACCTCCACCCCCCAGGACACCGCCTGCTCCCTATAGGGAACATACAGTACATTACTAACCCTAGACACCTCCACCCCCCAGGACACCGCCTGCTCCCTATAGAGAACAACCTACAGTACATTACAAGCCACTGCCTTGGCAGGAACTAATGGGGATCCATAATAAACCCCAGGAAGAGTAGCTGCTGCCTCGGCAGGAACTAATGGGGATCCATAATAAACCCCAGGAAGAGTAGCTGCTGCCTCGGCAGGAACTAATGGGGATCCATAATAAACCCCAGGAAGAGTAGCTGCTGCCTCGGCAGGAACTAATGGGGATCCATAATAAACCCCAGGAAGAGTAGCTGCTGCCTCGGCAGGAACTAATGGGGATCCATAATAAACCCCAGGAAGAGTAGCTGCTGCCTCGGCAGGAACTAATGGGGATCCATAATAAACCCCAGGAAGAGTAGCTGCTGCCTTGGCAGGAACTAATGGGGATCCATAATAAACCCCAGGAAGAGTAGCTGCTGCCTTGGCAACAGGAACTAATGGGGATCCATAATAAACCCCAGGAAGAGTAGCTGCTGCCTTGGCAGGAACTAATGGGGATCCATAATAAACCCCAGAAGAAGATGGGGATCCATAATAAACCCCAGGAAGAGTATCTGCTGCCTTGGCAGGAACTAATGGGGATCCATAATAAACCCCAGGAAGAATAGCTGCTGCCTTGGCAGGAACTAATGACTGTACAGGCACCACAGGGTTGACCAATGACTGTACAGGCACCACAGGGTTGACCAATGACTGTACAGGCACCACAGGGTTGACCAATGACTGTAATTTCCTTCTTTAAACTTACTTCTGGTAGAAGTGGCTGATCAGGGCAGGTTTGATCTGCAGTTTGAACTCGTGGTCCTCGTCATAGGGACATGTCTTGTAGTACTGCAAACACAACCTAGGAAGCACAGGGGGGGGACAACTTTACTATATCCATATCAGTAGATCTATACAACATCTATACAACGTCTATACAACGTCTATACAACCTTACAGAGAGAGATTAAAAAATGTTGAAAAGAGGTTTGTGTTCTTTTACACACAGGGAGGCATTACATGGACTTGTCTTAAATATACATCTTAAAAAAAAAAATAAATTTTTTCCATAGCGACTTATCCAGAGAAATTAGGGTAATTAGTGCCTTGCTCAAGGACGCATAAGCATTTTCTCCTAGTAGGCTCAGGGGATTCGAACCAGCGATCCTTTGGGATTATTGGCCCAACGCTCTTAACCTCGAGGCTACCTGCCCGACAGACAGGCTAGCAGGTCTTACTGTGTGAGGAGGAAGAGTCTGTCGTACGCCAGGTCTTACTGTGTGAGGAGGAAGAGTCTGTCTTACTGTGTGAGGAGGAAGAGTCTGTCGTACGCCAGGTCTTACTGTGTGATGAGGAAGAGTCTGTCGTACGCCAGGTCTTACTGTGTGATGTCTTAGTGAGGAGGAAGAGTCTGTCTTACTGTGTGATGAGGAAGAGTCTGTCGTACGCCAGGTCTTACTGTGTGAGGAGGAAGAGTCTGTCTTACTGTGTGATGAGGAAGAGTCTGTCTTACTGTGTGATGAGGAAGAGTCTGTCCTACTGTGTGAGGAGGAAGAGTCTGTCTTACTGTGTGAGGAGGAAGAGTCTGTCGTACGCCAGGTCTTACTGTGTGATGAGGAAGAGTCTGTCGTACGCCAGGTCTTACTGTGTGATGAGGAAGGGTCTGTCTTACTGTGTGATGAGGAAGAGTCTGTCTTACTGTGTGATGAGGAAGAGTCTGTCTTACTGTGTGATGAGGAAGAGTCTGTCGTACGCCAGGTCTTACTGTGTGATGAGGAAGAGTCTGTCGTACGCCAGGTCTTACTGTGTGATGAGGAAGAGTCTGTCTTACTGTGTGATGAGGAAGAGTCTGTCGTACGCCAGGTCTTACTGTGTGAGGAGGAAGAGTCTGTCTTACTGTGTGATGAGGAAGAGTCTGTCGTACGCCAGGTCTTACTGTGTGAGGAGGAAGAGTCAGGTCTTACTGTGTGATGAGGAAGAGTCTGTCTTACTGTGTGATGAGGAAGAGTCTACGCCAGGTCTTACTATGTGATGAGGAAGAGTCTGACTGTGTGATGAGGAAGAGTCTGTCTTACTGTGTGATGAGGAAGAGTCTGTCGTACGCCAGGTCTTACTGTGTGAGGAGGAAGAGTCTGTCTTACTGTGTGAGGAGGAAGAGTCTGTCGTACGCCAGGTCTTACTGTGTGAGGAGGAAGAGTCTGTCGTACGCCAGGTCTTACTGTGTGAGGAGGAAGAGTCTGTCGTACGCCAGGTCTTACTGTGTGATGAGGAAGAGTCTGTCTTACTGTGTGATGAGGAAGGGTCTGTCTTACTGTGTGAGGAGGAAGAGTCTGTCGTACGCCAGGTCTTACTGTGTGAGGAGGAAGAGTCTGTCTTACTGTGTGAGGAGGAAGAGTCTGTCGTACGCCAGGTCTTACTGTGTGATGAGGAAGAGTCTGTCTTACTGTGTGATGAGGAAGAGTCTGTCGTACGCCAGGTCTTACTGTGTGAGGAGGAAGAGTCGGTCTTACTGTGTGAGGAGGAAGAGTCGGTCGTACGGCAGGCACAGGAAGGTGCTGCAGGTCACCATGATCTCCAGTAGGTGGTGTAGTTTCCTCAGTCTGATCACCTGCTCCTGCAGGTCCTCCACTGTACTCAGGTAGTAACTCTGGACAACACAGTTATAGAACAACACAGTTACAAAGTTATAGAACAACACAGTTATAGGACAACACAGTTACACAGTTATAGAACAACACAGTTATAGGACAACACAGTTACACAGTTATAGGACAACACAGTTATAGGACAACACAGTTACAAAGTTATAGAACAACACAGTTATAGGACAACACAGTTACACAGTTATAGGACAACACAGTTATAGGACAACACAGTTACACAGTTATAGAACAACACAGTTATAGAACAACACAGTTACAAAGTTATAGAACAACACAGTTATAGGACAACACAGTTACACAGTTATAGGACAACACAGTTATAGGACAACAGTTACACAGTTATAGGACAACACAGTTATAGGACAACACAGTTATAGGACAACACAGTTATAGGACAACACAGTTATAGAACAACACAGTTACACAGTTATAGGACAACACAGTTATAGGACAACACAGTTACACAGTTATAGGACAACACAGTTATAGGACAACACAGTTATAGGACAACACAGTTATAGAACAACACAGTTACAAAGTTATAGAACACAGTTACAGGACAACACAGTTACACAGTTATAGAACAACACAGTTATAGGACAACACAGTTACAAAGTTATAGAACAACACAGTTATAGGACAACACAGTTATAGGACAACACAGTTATAGGACAACACAGTTATAAAGTTATAGAACACAGTTACAGGACAACACAGTTACACAGTTATAGGACAACACAGTTACAAAGTTATAGGACAACACAGTTATAGGACAACACAGTTATAGGACAACACAGTTATAGGACAACACAGTTACAGGACAAGACAGTTATAGGACAACACAGTTATAGGACAACACAGTTACAAAGTTATAGAACAACACAGTTACAGGACAACACAGTTATAGGACAACACAGTTACACAGTTATAGGACAACACAGTTACACAGTTATAGGACAACACAGTTATAGAACAACACAGTTACAGGACAACACAGTTACAGGACAACACAGTTATAGGACAACACAGTTACACAGTTATAGAACAACACAGTTATAGAACAACACAGTTATAGAACAACACAGTTACACAGTTATAGAACAACACAGTTACACAGTTATAGGACAACACAGTTACACAGTTATAGGACAACACAGTTATAGGATAACACAGTTATAGAACAACACAGTTACAAAGTTATAGAACACAGTTACAGGACAACACAGTTACACAGTTATAGAACAACACAGTTATAGGACAACACAGTTATAGGACAACACAGTTACAAAGTTATAGAACAACACAGTTATAGGACAACACAGTTATAGGACAACACAGTTACAGGACAAGACAGTTATAGAACAACACAGTTACAAAGTTATAGAACACAGTTACAGGACAACACAGTTACACAGTTATAGGACAACACAGTTATAGGACAACACAGTTACAAAGTTATAGAACAACACAGTTATAGGACAACACAGTTATAGGACAACACAGTTATAGGACAACACAGTTATAGGACAACACAGTTACAGGACAATACAGTTATAGGACAACACAGTTATAGGACAACACAGTTACAAAGTTATAGAACAACACAGTTTACACAGTTATAGGACAACACAGTTACACAGTTATAGGACAACACAGTTACACAGTTATAGGACAACACAGTTATAGAACAACACAGTTACAGGACAACACAGTTACAGGACAACACAGTTACACAGTTATAGAACAACACAGTTATAGAACAACACAGTTATAGAACAACACAGTTACACAGTTATAGGACAACACAGTTACAAAGTTATAGAACAACACAGTTATAGGACAACACAGTTACAAAGTTATAGAACAACACAGTTACAAAGTTATAGAACAACACAGTTATAGAACAACACAGTTACACAGTTATAGGACAACACAGTTACACAGTTATAGGACAACACAGTTACACAGTTATAGGACAACACAGTTATAGAACAACACAGTTACAGAACAACACAGTTATAGAACAACACAGTTACACAGTTATAGAACAACACAGTTACACAGTTATAGAACAACACAGTTACACAGTTATAGAACAACACAGTTACACAGTTATAGAACAACACAGTTAAACAGTTATAGAACACAGTTACACAGTTATAGAACACAGTTACACAGTTATAGGACAACACAGTTATAGAACAACACAGTTACACAGTTATAGAACAACACAGTTACACAGTTATAGAACAACACAGTTACACAGTTATAGAACAACACAGTTACACAGTTATAGAACAACACAGTTACACAGTTATAGAACAACACAGTTACAGTTATAGAACACAGTTACACAGTTATAGAACACAGTTACACAGTTATAGGACAACACAGTTATAGAACAACACAGTTACACAGTTATAGAACAACACAGTTACACAGTTATAGAACAACACAGTTACACAGTTATAGGACAACACAGTTATAGAACAACACAGTTACACAGTTATAGAACAACACAGTTACACAGTTATAGGACAACAGTTATAGAACAACACAGTTACACAGTTATAGGACAACACAGTTATAGGACAACACAGTTATTGGACAACACAGTTAGGACAACACAGTTACACAGTTATAGGACAACACAGTTACACAGTTATAGAACAACACAGTTACAAAGTTATAGAACAACACAGTTACAAAGTTATAGAACAACACAGTTATAGGACAACACAGTTACACAGTTATAGGACAACACAGTTATAGGACAACACAGTTACACAGTTATAGGACAACACAGTTATAGGACAACACAGTTATAGAACAACACAATTACAAAGTTATAGGACAACACAGTTATAGAACAACACAGTTATAGAACAACACAATTACAAAGTTATAGGACAACACAGTTATAGGACAACACAGTTACACAGTTATAGGACAACACAGTTATAGGACAACACAGTTACAAAGTTATAGAACAACACAGTTACAAAGTTATAGAACAACACAGTTACAAAGTTATAGAACAACACAGTTACAAAGTTATAGAACAACACAGTTATAGGACAACACAGTTACACAGTTATAGGACAACACAGTTATAGGACAACACAGTTATAGGACAACACAGTTACAAAGTTATAGGACAACACAGTTACACAGTTATAGGACAACACAGTTACACAGTTATAGGACAACACAGTTACACAGTTATAGGACAACACAGTTACACAGTTATAGGACAACACAGTTATAGGACAACACAGTTACACAGTTATAGGACAACACAGTTATAGGACAACACAGTTATAGGACAACACAGTTATAGGACAACACAGTTATAGGACAACACAGTTACACAGTTATAGGACAACACAGTTACACAGTTATAGGACAACACAGTTATAGGACAACACAGTTACACAGTTATAGGACAACACAGTTATAGGACAACACAGTTATAGGACAACACAGTTACAAAGTTATAGGACAACACAGTTATAGAACAACACAGTTATAGAACAACACAATTACAAAGTTATAGGACAACACAGTTATAGGACAACACAGTTATAGAACACAATTACAAAGTTATAGGACAACACAGTTACACAGTTACACAGTTATAGAACAACACAGTTACACAGTTATAGAACAACACAGTTACAAAGTTATAGAACAACACAGTTATAGGACAACACAGTTACACAGTTATAGGACAACACAGTTACAAAGTTATAGAACAACACAGTTATAGGACAACACAGTTACACAGTTATAGGACAACACAGTTACAAAGTTATAGAACAACACAGTTATAGGACAACACAGTTACACAGTTATAGAACAACACAGTTATAGGACAACACTGTTATAGGACAACACAGTTATAGGACAACACAGTTACAAAGTTACAGAACAACACAGTTACAAAGTTATGCATGTTGATATCATGGATGGTCAGTCCTGTATAGCCTCATAACATGGTTATAACTATACTGTTGATATCATGGATGGTCAGTCCTGTATAGCCTCATAACATGGTTATAACTATAATGTTGATATCATGGATGGTCAGTCCTAGCTTAACATGGTTATAAGCTCTGTATCATGGATGGTCAATTTGAAAGTGGTTATAACTATACTGTTTATCATGGATGGTCAGTCCTGTATAGCCTCACAGTTATAACAAAATGTTGATATCAGGATGGTCAGTCCTGTATAGCCTCATAACATTTTGTTATTGTTTATCATGGATGGTCAGTCCTGATTCTCATAACATGGTTATAATTAATTACATGGATGGTCAGTCCTGTATTTTTTAACATGGTTATAGATGATGTTGATATCATGGATGGTCAGTCCTGTATAGCCTCATAACATGGTTATAACTATACTGTTGATATCATGGATGGTCAGTCCTGTATAGCCTCTAACATGGTTATAACTATACTGATATCATGGATGGTCAAGAAGACATGAACTGGTTAAATCAACTTAAAATGCTGTAAGATAAGAATTATATGGTCATTTTGTCTGGAACCACAGCACAGGGATCCATAACATGGTTATAACTATAATGTTGATATCATGGATGGTCCCTTGCTTCCATAGCTCTGTCTGAGAAAGTGGTTCATTTCTCCAGGCCCCTCCCTAACCCCTAAGGGTGTCCCAATAAACCTTTAATTATTACTATTATTTTTTAAATGTTAGAGATGATTTTCTGAATCATAGTAGTATAAACCTCGGACTCACCAGGTGGTTTAGCGTGGTCAGATCTTGACCTGAGGAGAAGAAGACATGAACTGTTAAATCAACTTAAAATGCTGTAAGATAAGAATTATATGGTATTTTGTCTGGAACCACAGCACAGGGATCCCAACAACGTATTAGGTCCCGTCGGTGAGTACCGGTATCATTCTCCTAACCCTAACCCCTAACCCTAACCCCCAACCCTAACCGTATTAGGTCCTGTCGGTGAGTACCGGTATCATTCTCCTAACCCTAACCCCTAACCCCCAACCCTAACCGTATTAGGTCCCGTCGGTGAGTACCGGTATCATTCTCCTAACCCTAACCCCTAACCCTAACCCTAACCGTATTAGGTCCTGTCGGTGAGTACCGGTATCATTCTCCTAACCCTAACCCCTAACCCCTAAGCCTAATCCTAACCCCCAACCCTAACCGTATTAGGTCCTGTCGGTGAGTACCGGTATCATTCTCCTAACCCTAACCCCTAACCCTAACCCCCAACCCTAACCGTATTAGGTCCCGTCGGTGAGTACCGGTATCATTCTCCTAACCCTAACCCCTAACCTTAACCGTATTAGGTCCCGTCGGTGAGTACCGGTATCATTCTCCTAACCCTAACCCCTAACTCTAACCCTAACCCCTAACCCTAACCGTATTAGGTCCCGTCGGTGAGTACCGGTATCATTCTCCTAACCCTAACCCCTAACCCTAACCCCCAACCCTAACCGTATTAGGTCCCGTCGGTGAGTACCGGTATCATTCTCCTAACCCTAACCCCTAACCCTAACCGTATTAGGTCCCGTCGGTGAGTACCGGTATCATTCTCCTAACCCTAACCCCCAACCCTAACCCTAACCGTATTAGGTCCTGTCGGTGAGTACCGGTATCATTCTCCTAACCCCTAACTCCTAACCCTAACCCCTAACCCCCAACCCTAACCGTATTAGGTCCCGTCGGTGAGTACCGGTATCATTCTCCTAACCCTAACCCCTAACCCCTAACCGTATTAGGTCCTGTCGGTGAGTACCGGTATCATTCTCCTAACCCTAACCCTAACCATATTAGGTCCCGTCGGTGAGTACCGGTATCATTCTCCTAACCCTAACCCCCAACCCTAACCGTATTATGTCCCGTCGGTGAGTACCGGTATCATTCTCCTAACCCTAACCCTAACCGTATTAGGTCCTGTCGGTGAGTACCGGTATCATTCTCCTAACCCTAACCCCTAACCGTATTAGGTCCTGTCGGTGAGTACCGGTATCATTCTCCTAACCCTAACCCTAACCCCAACCCTAACCGTATTAGGTCCCGTCGGTGAGTACCGGTATCATTCTCCTAACCCTAACCCCCAACCCTAACCTTATTAGGTCCTGTCGGTGAGTACCGGTATCATTCTCCTAACCCTAACCCCTAACCCCTAACCCCCAACCCTAACCGTATTAGGTCCTGTCGGTGAGTACCGGTATCATTCTCCTAACCCTAACCCCTAACCCTAACCCCTAACCGTATTAGGTCCCGTCGGTGAGTACCGGTATCATTCTCCTAACCCTAACCCCCAACCCTAACCTTATTAGGTCCTGTCGGTGAGTACCGGTATCATTCTCCTAACCCTAACCCCTAACCCCCAACCCTAACCTTATTAGGTCCTGTCGGTGAGTACCGGTATCATTCTCCTAACCCTAACCCCTAATCCTAACCCCTAACCCCCAACCCTAACCGTATTAGGTCCTGTCGGTGAGTACCGGTATCATTCTCTGCGGCGTCATGGAGAACAGCACACTATTTCCCTTTTAACCGAACAACCACATCCTATTAGGTATTCGGGATTCGAACCGACAGACCTTTGGATCACAGAGCAGTGTGTTACCTATGAGGTAGTTGATGTAGTCCTTCCTCATCTTGTCTAGGCCCATCTCCAGCAGCATATGAACAGGTGTCAGGCCTGTCAAAGAGACATGATCCATCTGATGGTGGTAAGACTGAAGGATCAGCTTACTGAGGGAGCTACTGCTGTCTCTGTGAATCTACAACAATCAGGAGAGACACGCAGCAGTTAGAGAGAGAGAGAGAGAGAGAGAGAGAGAGAGTTGATCAATATTTGTTCCCGTAGCGGTCTATTTACCACAACAAACCGATGCTGGGGCACTAATTCCACACTCAACGAACTGTATCGCGCAAACAGGGCAACGCTCGTCCCGAGGCAGCCGGGGACTTTAACGCAGGGAAACCGAAATCCGTTTGACATCATTTCTGTGGATTTAGAGGCGAAATAAAAAGAAAAAGAAACTCTAGATCACCTTAACTCCAAACACAGAATTGCATATAAAAACTCTCCCGCCCTCTATTTGGCAAATCGAACCATGACGTTATCCTCCGGATTCCTACTTACAAGCAAAAACTCAAACAGGAAGTACCAGTGACGGGCGCACAATGCGGAAGTTGTCCGATGAAAGCGGATGCTAAGCTACATGATGCTACGCTACATGTTGCTACGCTACATGATGCTACGCTACATGATGCTAAGCTACATGATGCTAAGCTACATGATGCTAAGCTACAGGACTGTTTTGCTAGCACAGACTGGAATATGTTCTGGGATTCATCCCATGGCATCGAGGAGTTTACCACGTCAGTCACCGGCTTCATCAATAATAAATAAAGGGCATCGACGACGTCGTCCCCACGGTGACCGTACGTACATATCCCAACCAGAAGCCATGGATTACAGGGAACATCCGCACTGAGCTAAAGGCTCAGAGCTGCCGCTTTCAAGAAGCGGGACACTAATCCAGACTAACAAGAAACCCGTCAGACTAACCATCAAACAGGCAAAGTTTAACATAAAATCCTACTACACTCTGACGCTCTTCGGATGTGGCAAACTATCACGGATTACAAAGGAAAACCCAGCCGCGAGTCACCTCAGACGAGCTAAATTTACTGAACCATGCATGAGAGCACCAGTCGTTCAGGACGACTGTGTGATCACGCTCTCTGTAGCCGATGTGAGTAAGTAAGACCTATATATATATAAAAAGGTTAACATTCACAAGGCCAGACGGATTACCATCATGCGCTGACCAGATGGCAAGTGTCCTCACTGATATTTTCAACTTCTCCCTGACACAATCTGTAATAGTGTCAAGCAGACCACCACAGTCCCTGTGCCTAAGAACGCCAAGGTGACGTGTCTACGTGATTATCGCCCTGTACCAATCACATCTGTAGCCATGACGTGCTTTTGAAAGGGCTGATCGTTGCTCACATCCACACCATCATCCCAGACACACTGGACCCACTCCAATACGCATACCGCCCCAACAGATCCACTGATGACGCAATCTCACTGCCCTTTCCCACCTGGACAGGAGGAACACCTATGTTAAAAAGTTGTTAATTGATTACAGCTCAGCGTTCAATACCATATTACCCTTCAAGCTCATCACTAAGCTCAGGACCTCCTGACGGGCCACACCCAGGTGGAGAGGGTAGGCAACAACATATCCACCATGCTGACCCTCAACAGAAAGGCCCCTCGGGGGTGCATGCCTAGTCCCCTCCTGTACAGTCATTGGTCAGGGGCCTAGTCCTCTCCTGTACAGTCATTGGTCAGGGAACTAGTCCCCTCCTGTACAGTCATTGGTCAGGGGCCTAGTCCCCTCCTGTACAGTCATTGGTCAGGGGCCTAGTCCTCTGCTGTACAGTCATTGGTCAGGGGCCTAGTCCCCTCCTGTACAGTCATTGGTCAGGGGCCTAGTCCTCTCCTGTACAGTCATTGGTCAGGGGCCTAGTCCTCTCCTGTACAGTCATTGGTCAGGGGCCTAGTCCTCTCCTGTACAGTCATTGGTCAGGGGCCTAGTCCTCTCCTGTACAGTCATTGGTCAGGGGCCTAGTCCCCTCCTGTACAGTCATTGGTCAACCCTGTGGTGCCTGTACAGTCATTGGTCAGGGGCCTAGTCCCCTCCTGTACAGTCATTGGTCAGGGGCCTAGTCCTCTCCTGTACAGTCATTGGTCAGGGGCCTAGTCCCCTCCTCCCTGTTCACCAACGACTGTGTGGCCGGGCTCGACTCAACACCATCATTAAGTTCGGAGACAATAAGACGATGACACATCCTATAGGGAGGAGGTCAGAGACCTGGCAGTGTGGTGCCAGGACAGCAACCTCTCCATCAACGATGAGACAGCCTATAGGGAGGAGGTCAGAGACCTGGCAGTGTGGTGCCCGGACAACAACCTCTCCATCAACGATGAGACATCCTATAGGCAGGAGGTTAGAGACCTGACCGTGTGGTGCCCGGACAACAACCTCTCCATCAACGATGAGACATCCTATAGGGAGGTCAGAGACCTGACCGTGTGGTGCCAGGACAACAACCTCTCCATCAACGATGAGACATCCTATAGGGAGGTTAGAGACCTGGCAGTGTGGTGCCAGGACAACAACCTCTCCATCAACGATGAGACATCCTATAGGGAGGTTAGAGACCTGACCGTGTGGTGCCATGACAACAACCTCTCCCTCAACGTCAGCAAGAGAAAGGAGCTGATCGTGGACTACCGGAAACAGAGGGCCGAGCACGGCCCCATTCACATCGACGGGGCTGTTGTGGAGCGGGTCGAGAGCTTTGATGATCAGATTCAGATCAGTCTCTGATGTCTTGATATGATCCGAGGACACACCACTATACTTACCCATGGTTTAATGTCCCCATACTGCAAAGCTTTGATGACCATTTTCAGACAGTCTCCGACATCTTGATAGGAAGTCACACCTGTGATGGAAAAGTAGTGATGAAATTAAAAATAAAAAACACCAGCTCAAATGTTCCACATCCAAGTTGATATTAGGAAGTTGAATTTATTACCATTTTCAAAATGTAAATAAGGAACTGAATAGCTTTTTATTGTTCATACAACATGTGAAAAAAGTGAAAGGCTGTTCTCTACTATAACTAAAATGTACTAAAAACTCCACTCACTGTTCCTCATGCGAACCCAGAGCTGTTCTATGAAGTCCAGATCTCCTCTCTCCATCAGAGAGTTGAATATCTCTGTCTCTGATGTTCCCATCTCAGTCTTCACCTTCACTGCCTGGGGGGGGGGGGGGGTGGGACCACGACCAATCAGATAAAGCATTATGATGACATGCATTTCAATTGGTGGCAGGGGGGCGGCAGTGTAGCCTAGTGGTTAGAGCGTTGGACTAGTGAACTAATAGTAACCGGAAGGTTGCAAGTTCAAACCACCGAGCTGACAAGGTACAAATCTGTCGTTCTGCCCCTGAACAGGCAGTTAACCCACTGTTCCTAGGCCGTCATTGTAAATAAGAATTTGTTCTTAACTGACTTGCCTAGTAAAATAAAGGTTAAAAAATAAAAATAATTATAAAAAAATTGTTCAACTTGTTCAGTTTTAAATGATACAATATTCACACCCCTTTGACATGTTGTTGTGTTGTAAAGTTGAATTAAAATGGATTGAATTGTAATATTCCGTCAGCGATCTACACAACATGTCAAAGTGGACAAATTCTAACATTTGTATTAAAATCCATGAAAAATATATTTATAATTTTTTTTTAAAAGGATTAATATCTTGATTATAGAAGTATTTCACCATTTTCAGGTCATATATTTTCAAGCAGATTTAAGTAAAAACAGTAACTCGGTCCCTCAGGAACATGCCCTGTCTTCTTGGTAAGCAACTCCACAGTGTAGATTTGGCCTTGTGTTTTCTCTTTATGTTGTGTCGTCTGCCAAAAAACACACAGCTAAATTATTAGTCAAGGACACGGGGTCACAGTCCACAGTATCAGCGCGTGGCTCAAATCAATGGGGAAGCCAAGCCAGGGGGAAAGAAGCCCGATGATGACCTGTGTTGTGATAATCGCAAAGCAGACTGGTGCAAAGCAGACTGAACCAGGTTATTGTCCTGCTGAAAGGTGAATTCATCTCCCAGTCTCTGGTGCAAAACAGACTGAACCAGGTTTTCCCTCCAGGATGCTGAGCGGCGTTTCTTTTTTATCCTGAAAAACTCCCCTGTCCTTAACGAGTACGACCCATAACACAGTGGTGGTTGGTACCGTTTAAGATCAGGGGTGAGTACGACCCATAACGCAATGGTGGTTGGTACCGTTTAAGATCAGGGGCGAGTACGACCCATAACACAGTGGTGGTTGGTACCGTTTAAGATCAGGGGCGAGTACGACCCATAACACAGTGGTGGTTGGTACCGTTTAAGATCAGGGGGTGAGTATGACCCATAACACAGTGGTGGTTGGTACCGTTTAAGATCAGGGGGTGAGTACGACCCATAAACACAGTGGTGGTTGGTACCGTTTAAGATCAGGGGGCGAGTACGACCCATAACACAGTGGTGGTTGGTACCGTTTAAGATCAGGGGGCGAGTACGACCCATAACGCAGTGGTGGTTGGTACCGTTTAAGATCAGGGGGCGAGTACGACCCATAACACAGTGGTGGTTGGTACCGTTTAAGATCAGGGGGTGAGTACGACCCATAACGCAGTGGTGGTTGGTACCGTTTAAGATCAGGGGGCGAGTACGACCCATAACGCAGTGGTGGTTGGTACCGTTTAAGATCAGGGGGCGAGTACGACCCATAACACAGTGGTGGTTGGTACCGTTTAAGATCAGGGGGCGAGTACGACCCATAACGCAATGGTGGTTGGTACCGTTTAAGATCAGGGGGTGAGTACGACCCATAACGCAGTGGTGGTTGGTACCGTTTAAGATCAGGGGGCGAGTACGACCCATAACGCAGTGGTGGTTGGTACCGTTTAAGATCAGGGGGCGAGTACGACCCATAACACAGTGGTGGTTGGTACCGTTTAAGATCAGGGGGCGAGTACGACCCATAACGCAATGGTGGTTGGTACCGTTTAAGATCAGGGGGCGAGTACGACCCATAACACAGTGGTGGTTGGTACCGTTTAAGATCAGGGGGTGAGTACGACCCATAACACAGTGGTGGTTGGTACCGTTTAAGATCAGGGGGCGAGTACGACCCATAACACAGTGGTGGTTGGTACCGTTTAAGATCAGGGGCGAGTACGACCCATAACACAGTGGTGGTTGGTACCGTTTAAGATCAGGGGGCGAGTACGACCCATAACACAGTGGTGGTTGGTACCGTTTAAGATCAGGGGCGAGTACGACCCATAAACACAGTGGTGGTTGGTACCGTTTAAGATCAGACCCTCAGATTTGCATTTTAAATGAGTAAAAAAAAACAACACAAAAATAAAACAATTCCACTGACATTATGGGGTATTGTGTGTGGGCCAGAGACCAAAAACCTCAATTTAATACATTTTTTATACAAATGTGGAAATATTCAAGGGGTGTGAATACTCTCTGGAGGTACTGTATGTGGTTCTCCATCTGTAGATATGTACTGTATGTGGTTCTCCATCTGTAGATATGTACTGTATGTGGTTCTCCATCTGTAGATATGTACTGTATGTGGTTCTCCATCTGTAGATATGTACTGTATGTGGTCCTCCATCTGTAGATATGTACTGTATGTGGTCCTCCATCTGTAGATATGTACTGTATGTGGTCCTCCATCTGTAGATATGTACTGTATGTGGTTCTCCATCTGTAGATATGTACTGTATGTGGTTCTCCATCTGTAGATATGTACTGTATGTGGTTCTCCATCTGTAGATATGTACTGTATGTGGTTCTCCATCTGTAGATATGTACTGTATGTGGTCCTCCATCTGTAGATATGTACTGTATGTGGTCCTCCATCTGTAGATATGTACTGTATGTGGTCCTCCATCTGTAGATATGTACTGTATGTGGTCTCCATCTGTAGATATGCACTGTATGTGGTTCTCCATCTGTAGATATGCACTGTATGTGGTCCTCCATATGTAGATATGTACTGTATGTGGTCCTCCATCTGTAGATATGTACTGTATGTGGTTCTCCATCTGTAGATATGTACTGTATGTGGTTCTCCATCTGTAGATATGTACTGTATGTGGTCTCCATCTGTAGATATGTACTGTATGTGGTCCTCCATCTGTAGATATGTACTGTATGTGGTCCTCCATCTGTAGATATGTACTGTATGTGGTCCTCCATCTGTAGATATGTACTGTATGTGGTCCTCCATCTGTAGATATGTACTGTATGTGGTTCTCCATCTGTAGATATGTACTGTATGTGGTTCTCCATCTGTAGATATGTACTGTATGTGGTTCTCCATCTGTAGATATGTACTGCATGTGGTCTCCATCTGTAGATATGTACTGCATGTGGTCCTCCATCTGTAGATATGTACTGTATGTGGTCCTCCATCTGTAGATATGTACTGTATGTGGTCCTCCATCTGTAGATATGTACTGTATGTGGTCCTCCATCTGTAGATATACTGTATGTGGTCTCCATCTGTAGATATATGTGGTTCTCCATCTGTAGATATGCACTGTATGTGGTTCTCCATATGTAGATATGTACTGTATGTGGTCCTCCATCTGTAGATATGTACTGTATGTGGTTCTCCATCTGTAGATATGTACTGTATGTGGTTCTCCATCTGTAGATATGTACTGCATGTGGTCTCCATCTGTAGATATGTACTGCATGTGGTCCTCCATCTGTAGATATGTACTGTATGTGGTCCTCCATCTGTAGATATGTACTGTATGTGGTCCTCCATCTGTAGATATGTACTGTATGTGGTCCTCCATCTGTAGATATGTACTGTATGTGGTCCTCCATCTGTAGATATGTACTGTATGTGGTTCTCCATCTGTAGATATGTACTGTATGTGGTTCTCCATCTGTAGATATGTACTGTATGTGGTCCTCCATCTGTAGATATGTACTGTATGTGGTCCTCCATCTGTAGATATGTACTGTATGTGGTCCTCCATCTGTAGATATGTACTGTATGTGGTCCTCCATCTGTAGATATGTACTGTATGTGGTCCTCCATCTGTAGATATGTACTGTATGTGGTCCTCCATCTGTAGATATGTACTGTATGTGGTCCTCCATCTGTATATATGCACTGTATGTGGTCCTCCATCTGTATATATGCACTGTATGTGGTCCTCCATCTGTATATATGCACTGTATGTGGTCCTCCATCTGTAGATATGCACTGTATGTGGTCCTCCATCTGTAGATATGCACTGTATGTGGTTCTCCATCTGTAGATATCCATCTCCATCTGTAGATATGCACTGTATGTGGTCCTCCATCTGTAGATATGTACTGTATGTGGTCCTCCATCTGTAGATATGTACTGTATGTGGTCCTCCATCTGTAGATATGTACTGTATGTGGTCCTCCATCTGTAGATATGTACTGTATGTGGTCCTCCATCTGTAGATATGTACTGTATGTGGTCCTCCATCTGTAGATATGTACTGTATGTGGTCCTCCATCTGTAGATATGTACTGTATGTGGTTCTCCATCTGTAGATATGTATGTATGTGGTTCTCCATCTGTAGATATGTACTGTATGTGGTCCTCCATCTGTAGATATGTACTGTATGTGGTCCTCCATCTGTAGATATGTACTGTATGTGGTTCTCCATCTGTAGATATGTACTGTATGTGGTTCTCCATCTGTAGATATGTACTGTATGTGGTTCTCCATCTGTAGATATGTACTGTATGTGGTTCTCCATCTGTAGATATGTACTGTATGTGGTTCTCCATCTGTAGATATGTACTGTATGTGGTTCTCCATCTGTAGATATGTACTGTATGTGGTTCTCCATCTGTAGATATCTGTATGTGGTAGATATGTACTGTATGTGGTTCTCCATCTGTAGATAGTACTGTATGTGGTTCTCCATCTGTAGATATGTACTGTATGTGGTTCTCCATCTGTAGATATGTACTGTATGTGGTCCTCCATCTGTAGATATGTACTGTATGTGGTTCTCCATCTGTAGATATGTACTGTATGTGGTTCTCCATCTGTAGATATGTACTGTATGTGGTTCTCCATCTGTAGATATGTACTGTATGTGGTCCTCCATCTGTAGATATGTACTGTATGTGGTCCTCCATCTGTAGATATGTACTGTATGTGGTCCTCCATCTGTAGATATGTACTGTATGTGGTCCTCCATCTGTAGATATGTACTGTATGTGGTCCTCCATCTGTAGATATGTACTGTATGTGGTCCTCCATCTGTAGATATGTACTGTATGTGGTCCTCCATCTGTAGATATGTACTGTATGTGGTCCTCCATCTGTAGATATGTACTGTATGTGGTCCTCCATCTGTATATATGCACTGTATGTGGTCCTCCATCTGTAGATATGCACTGTATGTGGTCCTCCATCTGTAGATATGCACTGTATGTGGTCCTCCATGATATGACTGTATGTGGTTCTCCATCTGTAGATATGTGGTGGTCTCCATCTGTAGATATGTACTGTATGTGGTCCTCCATCTGTAGATATGCACTGTATGTGGTCCTCCATCTGTAGATATGTACTGTATGTGGTCCTCCATCTGTAGATATGTACTGTATGTGGTCCTCCATCTGTAGATATGTACTGTATGTGGTCCTCCATCTGTAGATATGTACTGTATGTGGTCCTCCATCTGTAGATATGTACTGTATGTGGTCCTCCATCTGTAGATATGTGGTCCTCCATCTGTAGATATGTACTGTATGTGGTCCTCCACTGTAGATAGATATGTACTGTATGTGGTCCTCCATCTGTAGATATGTACTGTATGTGGTCCTCCATCTGTAGATATGTACTGTATGTGGTCCTCCATCTGTAGATATGTACTGTATGTGGTCCTCCATCTGTAGATATGTACTGTATGTGGTCCTCCATCTGTAGATATGTACTGTATGTGGTTCTCCATCTGTAGATATGTACTGTATGTGGTTCTCCATCTGTAGATATGTACTGTATGTGGTTCTCCATCTGTAGATATGTACT
The DNA here is from genome assembly GCF_034236695.1 of Oncorhynchus nerka. Lineage (NCBI taxonomy): Eukaryota > Metazoa > Chordata > Actinopteri > Salmoniformes > Salmonidae > Oncorhynchus > Oncorhynchus nerka. The sequence continues at coordinate 4,230,978 of NC_088412.1, forward strand.
GTATGTGGTTCTCCATCTGTAGATATGTACTGTATGTGGTTCTCCATCTGTAGATATGTACTGTATGTGGTTCTCCATCTGTAGATATGTACTGTATGTGGTTCTCCATCTGTAGATATGTACTGTATGTGTTCTCCATCTGTAGATATGTACTGTATGTGGTTCTCCATCTGGATATGTACTGTATGTGGTTCTCCATCTGTAGATATGTACTGTATGTGTTCTCCATCTGTAGATATGTAGGTGGTTCTCCATCTGTAGATATGTACTGTATGGTTCTCCATCTGTAGATATGTACTGTATGTGGTTCTCCATCTGTAGATATGTACTGTATGTGGTTCTCCATCTGTAGATATGTACTGTATGTGGTTCTCCATCTGTAGATATGTACTGTATGTGGTTCTCCATCTGTAGATATGTACTGTATGTGGTTCTCCATCTGTAGATATGTACTGTATGTGGTTCTCCATCTGTAGATAGTACTGTATGTGGTTCTCCATCTGTAGATATGTACTGGTTCTCCATCTGTAGAGATGTACTGTAGTTCTCCATCTGTAGATATGTACTGTATGTGGTTCTCCATCTGTAGATATGTACTGTATGTGGTTCTCCATCTGTAGATATGTACTGTATGTGGTTCTCCATCTGTAGATATGTACTGTAAGAATCCTATAAATTGAAATTTGACGTGTATTTTTTATTTATTTTGGGGTGGAGAGATGGGGTAGGTGGAGAGATGGGGTAGGTGGAGAGATGGGGTAGGTGGAGAAGATGAATGGATGGGGTAGGTGGAGAGATGGGGTAGGTGGAGAGATGGGGTAGGTGGAGAGATGGGGTAGATGGAGAGATGGGGTAGGTGGAGAGATGGGGTAGGTGGAGAGATGGGGTAGGTGGAGAGATGGGGTAGATGGAGTAGGTGGAGAGATGGGGTAGGTGGAGAGATGGGGTAGGTGGAGAGATGGGGTAGGTGGAGAGATGGGGTAGGTGGAGAGATGGGGTAGATGGAGAAGATGAATGGATGGGGTAGGTGGAGAGATGGGGTAGGTGGAGAGATGGGGTAGGTGGAGAGATGGGGTAGGTGGAGAGATGGGGTAGGTGGAGAGATGGGGTAGGTGGAGAGATGGGGTAGGTGGAGAGATGGGGTAGGAGGAGAGATGGGGTAGGAGGAGAGATGGGGTAGGAGGAGAGATGGGGTAGGTGGAGAGATGGGGTAGGTGGAGAGATGGGGTAGGTGGAGAGATGGGGTAGGTGGAGAGATGGGGTAGGAGGAGAGATGGGGTAGGTGGAGAGATGGGGTAGGTGGAGAGATGGGGTAGGTGGAGAGATGGGGTAGGTGGAGAGATGGGGTAGGTGGAGAGATGGGGTAGATGGAGAGATGGGGTAGATGGAGAGATGGGGTAGGTGGAGAGATGGGGTAGGTGGAGAGATGGGGTAGGTGGAGAGATGGGGTAGGTGGAGAGATGGGGTAGGTGGAGAGATGGGGTAGGTGGAGAGATGGAGAGATGGGGAGTGATATCAGTCATACCTCTTTGGTAGACTGATCCTGCAGAGTCTTTACAGTGTTCTGCAGTTCTGAAAAGGAGAAGAAGAAGTGAGCGAAAGACAATAAAGATTATAATATATATATATTTTTTAAACATGTTTATTTCAGAGTGGTTACAAAGCAACTCATTTCATATAGTTGTGAAAAGTAATTTTTCTAATAACTGTTTGCTCAAAAAATGTTGGAGATGCTTAAATGACAAAATGTCTGAAATGTCACCATCCAGGTACATCCCTTAACCAATGTAATATGGTGTCTCCTATTGTCCTGGAAGAGGTGGTCTCCACTGATATATCCCTTAAACAATGTAATATGGTGTCTCCTATTGTCCTGGAAGAGGTGGTCTCCACTGATATATCCCTTAACCAATGTAATATGGTGTCTCCTATTGTCCTGGAAGAGGTGGTCTCCACTGATATATCCCTTAAACAATGTAATATGGTGTCTCCTATTACCCTGACGAGGTGGTCCCAGGTTAACCTGTTGCTTCTACTCGGGACGCTTGCGTCCCAACTAGAGCTCTGGAAATGCAAATGCGCTACGCTAAATGCTAATAGTATTAGTTAAAACTCAAAAGTTCATTAAAATACACATGCAGCGTATCGAATTAAAGCTACACTCGTTGTGAATCCAGGCAACAAGTCAGATTTTTAAAATGCTTTTCGGCGAAAGCATGAGAAGCTATTATCTGATAGCATGCAACACCCCAAAAGACCCACAGGGGACGTAAACAAAATAATTAGCATTTCGGCGTTACACAAACCGCACAATAAAATAGAAAACATTCATTACCTTTCACAATCTTCTTTGTTGGCACTCCTAGATGTCCCATAAACACTATTTGGGTCTTTATTTCGATTAAATCGGTCCATATAAAGCCTAGATATCGTTATATGTAGACTGTGTGATAAACGAAAAAAACATAGTTTCAAAACGTAACGTCATTTTTTAAAATTCAAAAAGTCGACGATAAACTTTCACAAAACACTTCGAAATACGTTTGTAATGCAACTTTAGGTATTAGTAAACGTTAATAAGCGATAAAATTCATCAGGAGGCGATGTAAAGATCATTAGCTGTCCGTCTGGAAAAATGTCCGGCTAGAAACTCAACGAAAATATCCGGTCCTAGACCGGATTAGATACGGTGTCCTGCATGTGTTTGACCAAGAAAAAACTCGAAGGGAAATGACAAGACTCTAGACACCGTGTGGAAGCTGTAGGTACTGCAACCTCAGTCAATTAATTGTGGTTCACCTTTATCAATGGGATCAAGTAGCGCATGGATATATTTTCCCATTTTCAGTGATCAGTTTTTCCTGTGCTTTTCGATGTAAATGCCGTTCTGGTAAAGCCACAGCAGTGATTTAACCAGTTTTTTAAACGTCTGAGTGTTTTCTATCCACACAGACTAAGCAAATGCATATACTATATTCCTGGCATGAGTAGCAGGGCGCTGAAATGTTGCGCAATTTTTAACAGAATGTTCAAAAAAGTAGAGGGTCGACTGAAGAGGTTAAATGACAAAATGTCTGAAATGTCACCATCCAGGTACTCCCTTGTCAACTGCACAGCAGACATGGTCTCCACAGGTTCCATCCACTCCGTCTCTCCGGTCCTCAGACCATCAGCCAGCATCTGACAACCACAACCAGCAACAGGCTTTAAAACATTACATTAGGTCTATAGTGTGATAGCCTAGTTAAACCAGGCTGAACGGTGTTGCTCACCAGGGTTGGGGTCAATTCCATTTAAAAATTCAGAAAGTAATTCCTAATTGAATTTCCTCATTGAAAAGCATTTGAATTGGATTGTCAAGTTTACTTCCTGAATTGGCTGGAATTAAAAAATGGGAATTGACCCCAACCCACATCATTGTAATGTAGGTTTAAAACAGGCTAATAGTGGGATGCCTAAAAAAAGGCATTTCAAAGTATTATTTTTTGGTACAAACCTGTAGAAACTCCAGCTCCCTGTACAAACCTGTAGAAACTCCAGCTCCCTGTACAAACCTGTAGAAACTCCAGCTCCCTGTACAAACCTGTAGAAACTCCAGCTCCCTGTACAAACCTGTAGAAACTCCAGCTCCCTGTACAAACCTGTAGAAACTCCAGCTCCCTGTACAATGGATACATTGGACTTCTCATGTCGCCACTGGACACCTTGATATTCTGCAAGGGGGGAGAAGAGTTATCAAGCAGTCCCTCCATCCTGGGTACTAGTCTAGATCTGAGAGAAACAGTCCCTCCTGGGTACTAGTCTAGATCCGAGAGAAACAGTCCCTCCATCCTGGGTACTAGTCTAGATCTGAGAGAAACAGTCCCTCCTGGGTACTAGTCTAGATCTGAGAAAAACAGTCCCTCCATCCTGGGTACTAGTCTAGATCTGAGAGAAACAGTCCCTCCATCCTGGGTACTAGTCTAGATCTGAGAAAAACAGTCCATCCTGGGTACTAGTCTAGATCTGAGAGAAACAGTCCCTACATCCTGGGTACTAGTCTAGATCTGAGAGAAACAGTCCCTCCATCCTGGGTACTAGTCTAGATCTGAGAGAAACAGTCCCTCCTGGGTACTAGTCTAGATCTGAGAAAAACAGTCCCTCCATCCTGGGTACTAGTCTAGATCTGAGAGAAACAGTCCCTCCATCCTGGGTACTAGTCTAGATCTGAGAAAAACAGTCCCTCCATCCTGGGTACTAGTCTAGATCTGAGAGAAACAGTCCCTCCATCCTGGGTACTAGTCTAGATCTGAGAGAAACAGTCCCTACATCCTGGGTACTAGTCTAGATCTGAGAGAAACAGTCCATCCTGGGTACTAGTCTAGATTTGAGAGAAACAGTCCATCCTGGGTACTAGTCTAGATTTGAAAGAAACAGTCCATCCTGGGTACTAGTCTAGATCTGAGAGAAACAGTCCATCCTGGGTACTAGTCTAGATCTGAGAGAAACAGTCCATCCTGGGTACTAGTCTAGATCTGAGAGAAACAGTCCCTCCTGGGTACTAGTCTAGATCTGAGAGGGTTGGAGAGTTGTAAGGAGGGGTTGGAACTGGGTTCAAGGAAGAAATAAAAATTATAATTGAGGAACAGAATCAGAATGAAAGTGATCCATACTGTTCAGGATGAGAACAGTTATTTTTAAAGCATAGAACCGGTTAAAAAACATTCTGGGCATTTTTTTCCAATCCCACTAAAACACAAAGTCCTCAGAGTTAAAAGAATTTAAAAAAAAAAAATGGAAGGAAGGAAGATGGAGTGAAGAACGTTGCTCCAAATGAGTAAAAGTCTCTAAAACTTAATCTATAGTACCACTTTACGTCAACACTGACCTGCTGACCACCGAGCAATAACATCAAGAGCTGGATAACAACACGAAACCACCTTTAAAGGCTGGACAAGTTTATTGACAAAATAGTACCAATGCTGTGAACATCAAGACATGGAAGACGAATACAAACATACCCCTCGGTAAACATGGAGAACCAAGAGGAAATGAAGAAAACAGCTGGACTCCAGACATATCCTACCGTTCAACAGTTTGGGGTCACTTAGAAAATGTCCTTGTTCTTGAATGAAAAGCACTTTTTTTTTTGTCCATTAAAATAACATCAAATTGATTAGAAATACAGTGTAGACATTGTTAATTGTTCATTGTAAATGACTATTGTAGCTGGAAATGGCTGACTTTTAATGGACACACTGTGGCCAGTAGCCGATGGTTCGGAGGGGGGAGGGGCTACAGTAGCCTACGGTTCGGAAGGGGAGGGGCTACAGTACCCTACGGTTCGGAGGGGGGGAGGGGCTACAGTACCCTACGGTTCGGAGGGGGGAGGGGCTACAGTAGCCTACGGGGAGGGGCTACAGTAGCCTACGGTTCGGAGGGGCTACAGTAGCCTACGGTTCGGAGGGGGGAGGGTAGCCTACTGATGTTACAAGCGTGATTCAGATTTTTTAAATAGAGAAGACTTAATACATTTTTCCAATGCTAGTTAAGGATACTATAGTGATCACGTTTCACATTGGATTGATTAACTACAAAAAAGGTTTTAAAAATGTTTAAACATTTGAATTCTGGTGCCGCTCTGCACACACAAGCTTAGCTAGCTACCCTCTGGTTCAACCGTTAAGCCAACTGTCTGAAGTTCAAAGACATTCCAAGTTCCTTCATAGAAGCCGCTCATCTGTGGGACAGTCCCTACATCCTGTGGGACAGTCCCTACATCCTGTGGGACAGTGCCTACATCCTGTGGGACAGTGCCTACATCCTGTGGGACAGTCCCTACATCCTGTGGGACAGTCCCTACATCCTGTGGGACAGTCCCTACATCCTTTGGGACAGTCCCTACATCCTTTGGGACAGTCCCTACATCCTGTGGGACAGTCCCTACATCCTGTGGGACAGTCCCTACATCCTGTGGGACAGTCCCTACATCCTGTGGGACAGTCCCTACATCCTGTGGGACAGTCCCTAATTCAGATCCTTATTGTCATAAGAAGCACTTCAAGCCCAAGCCTCCTCATCCACCCTCTCTCGTCCCAATTTCAACAGTTACTTTTTTTTATTTCAATTTCAACCGGTTCAGAACTTTATTTTCTCTGGTCAAAACAGTGGAAAAGAAGAAATTAATATTGGTTCCAACCCCTGGTACTACACAATATGCTGCCACCTTTACACCTATCCAACCCGTCAGATCTACACAAATGCCCAGGGTGTAGGGGCCAGGGGTTGATTTGGGGTTGCAGCCCAAGTGTAACCTGACTACTCACCAGAGTGGCCATGGAGGAGAGAGGTGGAGTCTCCAGGATCGTCTCCACGTGGCTCCATCTGAAGTCCACTGTGACACTGCTCTGAGATTCGATAGTCGTTTTCTCCACCACAGTAGACCCAAACAGGTTGTACTGGGCTGTGCCTCTTGCAACCATCTGGGAGGAAGAAGGACAGGGAATCAAGGAAGTGATACAGACCACATAGACAGTCTGGGTGTTGAGTAGGTCTGTTTCACATAATTAAATACATATATGAATGGAGGACAACATCAGAAAAGCAGTAAACGCAGCAGTATACCTAGCTCAACACTGAGTCTCAGTCAGTCTGCAGTATACCTAGCTCAACACTGAGTCTCGGCCAGTGGGCAGTATACCTAGCTCAACACTGAGTCTCGGCAGTATACCTAGCTCAACACTGAGTCTCGGCAGTATACCTAGCTCAACACTGAGTCTCAGCCAGTCTGCAGTATACCTAGCTCAACACTGAGTCTTAGCCAGTGGGCAGTATACCTAGCTCAACACTGAGTCTCAGTCAGTCTGCAGTATACCTAGCTCAACACTGAGTCTCAGCCAGACTGCAGTATACCTAGCTCAACACTGAGTCTCGGCCAGTCTGCAGTATACCTAGCTCAACACTGAGTCTCAGCCAGTCTGCAGTATACCTAGCTCAACACTGAGTCTCAGCCAGTCTGCAGTATACCTAGCTCAACACTGAGTCTCGGCAGTATACCTAGCTCAACACTGAGTCTCAGCCAGTCTGCAGTATACCTAGCTCAACACTGAGTCTCAGCCAGTGGGCAGTATACCTAGCTCAACACTGAGTCTCAGCCAGTCTGCAGTATACCTAGCTCAACACTGAGTCTCGGCAGTATACCTAGCTCAACACTGAGTCTCAGCCAGTCTGCAGTATACCTAGCTCAACACTGAGTCTCGGCAGTATACCTAGCTCAACACTGAGTCTCAGCCAGTGGGCAGTATACCTAGCTCAACACTGAGTCTCGGCCAGTCGGCAGTATACCTAGCTCAACACTGAGTCTCGGCCAGTCGGCAGTATACCTAGCTCAACACTGAGTCTCGGCCAGTCGGCAGTATACCTAGCTCAACACTGAGTCTCGGCCAGTCGGCAGTATACCTAGCTCAACACTGAGTCTCAGTCAGTCTGCAGTATACCTAGCTCAACACTGAGTCTCAGCCAGACTGCAGTATAACTAGCTCAACACTGAGTCTCAGCCAGTCGGCAGTATACCTAGCTCAACACTGAGTCTCAGCCAGTGGGCAGTATACCTAGCTCAACACTGAGTCTCAGCCAGTGGGCAGTATAACTAGCTCAACACAGTCTTAGCCAGTCGGCAGTATACCTAGCTCAACACTGAGTCTCAGTCAGTGGGCAGTATACCTAGCTCAACACTGAGTCTCAGCCAGTGGGCAGTATACCTAGCTCAACACTGAGTCTCGGCAGTATACCTAGCTCAACACTGAGTCTCAGCCAGTGGGCAGTATACCTAGCTCAACACTGAGTCTCGGCAGTATACCTAGCTCAACACTGAGTCTCAGCCAGTCTGCAGTATACCTAGCTCAACACTGAGTCTCAGCCAGTGGGCAGTATACCTAGCTCAACACTGAGTCTCAGCCAGTCTGCAGTATACCTAGCTCAACACTGAGTCTCGGCAGTATACCTAGCTCAACACTGAGTCTCAGCCAGTGGGCAGTATACCTAGCTCAACACTGAGTCTCAGCCAGTCTGCAGTATACCTAGCTCAACACTGAGTCTCGGCAGTATACCTAGCTCAACACTGAGTCTCAGCCAGTGGGCAGTATACCTAGCTCAACACTGAGTCTCAGCCAGTCGGCAGTATACCTAGCTCAACACTGAGTCTCAGCCAGTCAGCAGGATACCTAGCTCAACACAGTCTCAGCCAGTCGGCAGGATACCTAGCTCAACACTGAGTCTCAGCCAGTCGGCAGTATACCTAGCTCAACACTGAGTCTCAGCCAGTGGGCAGTATAACTAGCTCAACACAGTCTTAGCCAGTCGGCAGTATACCTAGCTCAACACTGAGTCTCAGCCAGTCTGCAGTATACCTAGCTCAACACTGAGTCTCAGCCAGTGGGCAGTATACCTAGCTCAACACTGAGTCTCAGCCAGTCTGCAGTATACCTAGCTCAACACTGAGTCTCGGCAGTATACCTAGCTCAACACTGAGTCTCAGCCAGTGGGCAGTATACCTAGCTCAACACTGAGTCTCAGCCAGTCTGCAGTATACCTAGCTCAACACGGAGTCTCGGCAGTATACCTAGCTCAACACTGAGTCTCAGCCAGTCTGCAGTATACCTAGCTCAACACGGAGTCTCGGCAGTATACCTAGCTCAACACTGAGTCTCAGCCAGTGGGCAGTATACCTAGCTCAACACTGAGTCTCGGCCAGTCGGCAGTATACCTAGCTCAACACTGAGTCTCGGCCAGTCGGCAGTATACCTAGCTCAACACTGAGTCTCGGCCAGTCGGCAGTATACCTAGCTCAACACTGAGTCTCGGCCAGTCGGCAGTATACCTAGCTCAACACTGAGTCTCAGTCAGTCTGCAGTATACCTAGCTCAACACTGAGTCTCAGCCAGACTGCAGTATAACTAGCTCAACACTGAGTCTCAGCCAGTCGGCAGTATACCTAGCTCAACACTGAGTCTCAGCCAGTGGGCAGTATACCTAGCTCAACACTGAGTCTCAGCCAGTGGGCAGTATAACTAGCTCAACACAGTCTTAGCCAGTCGGCAGTATACCTAGCTCAACACTGAGTCTCAGTCAGTGGGCAGTATACCTAGCTCAACACTGAGTCTCAGCCAGTGGGCAGTATACCTAGCTCAACACTGAGTCTCGGCAGTATACCTAGCTCAACACTGAGTCTCAGCCAGTGGGCAGTATACCTAGCTCAACACTGAGTCTCGGCAGTATACCTAGCTCAACACTGAGTCTCAGCCAGTCTGCAGTATACCTAGCTCAACACTGAGTCTCAGCCAGTGGGCAGTATACCTAGCTCAACACTGAGTCTCAGCCAGTCTGCAGTATACCTAGCTCAACACTGAGTCTCGGCAGTATACCTAGCTCAACACTGAGTCTCAGCCAGTGGGCAGTATACCTAGCTCAACACTGAGTCTCAGCCAGTCTGCAGTATACCTAGCTCAACACTGAGTCTCGGCAGTATACCTAGCTCAACACTGAGTCTCAGCCAGTGGGCAGTATACCTAGCTCAACACTGAGTCTCAGCCAGTCGGCAGTATACCTAGCTCAACACTGAGTCTCAGCCAGTCAGCAGGATACCTAGCTCAACACAGTCTCAGCCAGTCGGCAGGATACCTAGCTCAACACTGAGTCTCAGCCAGTCGGCAGTATACCTAGCTCAACACTGAGTCTCAGCCAGTGGGCAGTATAACTAGCTCAACACAGTCTTAGCCAGTCGGCAGTATACCTAGCTCAACACTGAGTCTCAGCCAGTCTGCAGTATACCTAGCTCAACACTGAGTCTCAGCCAGTGGGCAGTATACCTAGCTCAACACTGAGTCTCAGCCAGTCTGCAGTATACCTAGCTCAACACTGAGTCTCGGCAGTATACCTAGCTCAACACTGAGTCTCAGCCAGTGGGCAGTATACCTAGCTCAACACTGAGTCTCAGCCAGTCGGCAGTATACCTAGCTCAACACTGAGTCTCAGCCAGTCAGCAGGATACCTAGCTCAACACAGTCTCAGCCAGTCGGCAGGATACCTAGCTCAACACTGAGTCTCAGCCAGTCGGGCAGTATACCTAGCTCAACACTGAGTCTCAGCCAGTGAAATATCAGAGAAACAGGAGGGACTAGGAGCTAGGCTTTACCATGGACGGATGATGTCTTCTCTTGTGTTCCTGTTTCAGCTCATCTAAAGTGATGAATGCGCCCTTGTCCACAGTTGAACCTGAACATGTACGATAAACAACATGAAAGATCCCTCATCTATTGAAACCATGAATTTCAATGTTTATGACATGAGCTCTTAAATTAAATACGCGTCTCTACACTCTGGCCCTTACCTGCACATGTGACGGAGTATAGCTTGACCCCAGAGACTTTGTTGCCGGTGCAGGCGGTCTCTGCTCCTAGCCAGGTGGTACCAGCAGGGTCGGCCATGTCACAACGTACCCAGAGAGGAAGCAGGGGGGCTGGGGAGACCGCTGGAGGGAGCAGGTCGGCTGGGGAGACCGCTGGAGGGAGCAGGTCGGCTGGGGACACCGCTGGAGATACAATGCTGTTCTGAGACATTGTGTACCAAGACAACAGCTGCCTGTAAGCAGAGAAAACAGCTCAACATCTGAACAGATATAGCGACAAACAGACAGGGTGCTTTTACCATGGTTTCATATGCCATATTAATACAATTGTAAGAACAACAACAACAACAAGATGGAGGAGGAGAACAACAAGATGGAGGAGGAGGAGAACAACAACAAGATGGAGGAGGAGGAGAACAACAACAAGATGGAGGAGGAGGAGAACAACAACAAGATGGAGGAGAACAACAACAAGATGGAGGAGAACAACAACAAGATGGAGGAGAACAACAACAAGATGGAGGAGAACAACAACAAGATGGAGGAGAACAACAACAAGATGGAGGAGAACAACAACAAGATGGAGGAGAACAACAACAAGATGGAGGAGAACAACAACAAGATGGAGGAGAACAACAACAAGATGGAGGAGAACAACAACAAGATGGAGGAGAACAACAACAAGATGGAGGAGAACAACAACAAGATGGAGGAGAACAACAACAAGATGGAGGAGAACAACAACAAGATGGAGGAGGAGAAGATGGAGGAGAACAACAACAAGATGGAGGAGGAGAAGATGGAGGAGGAGAAGATGGAGAAGAAGAACAACAAGATGGAGGCGGAGGAAAACAACAAGATGGAGGCGGAGAACAACAACAAGATGGAGGAGGAGAACAACAACAAGATGGAGGAGGAGAACAACAACAAGATGGAGGAGGAAAACAACAACAAGATGGAGGAGGAAAACAACAACAAGATGGAGGAGGAAAACAACAACAAGATGGAGGAGGAAAACAACAACAAGATGGAGGAGGAGAACAACAACAAGATGGAGGAGGAGAACAACAACAAGATGGAGGAGGAGAACAACAACAAGATGGAGGAGGAGAACAACAACAAGATGGAGGAGGAGAACAACAACAAGATGGAGGAGGAGAACAACAACAAGATGGAGGAGGAGAACAACAACAAGATGGAGGAGGAGAACAACAACAAGATGGAGGAGGAGAACAACAACAAGATGGAGGAGGAGAACAACAACAAGATGGAGGAGGAGAACAACAAGATGGAGGAGGAGAACAACAAGATGGAGGAGGAGAACAACAAGATGGAGGAGGAAAACAACAACAAGATGGAGGAGGAGAACAACAACAAGATGGAGGAGGAGAACAACAACAAGATGGAGGAGGAGAACAACAACAAGATGGAGGAGGAGAACAACAACAAGATGGAGGAGGAGAACAACAACAAGATGGAGGAGGAGAACAACAAGATGGAGGAGGAAAACAACAACAAGATGGAGGAGGAGAACAACAAGATGGAGGAGGAGAACAACAACAAGATGGAGGAGGAGAACAACAAGATGGAGGAGGAGAACAACAACAAGATGGAGGAGGAGAACAACAAGATGGAGGAGGAAAACAACAACAAGATGGAGGAGGAGAACAACAACAAGATGGAGGAGGAGAACAACAACAAGATGGAGGAGGAGAACAACAACAAGATGGAGGAGGAGAACAACAACAAGATGGAGGAGGAGAACAACAACAAGATGGAGGAGGAGAACAACAACAAGATGGAGGAGGAGGACAACAACAAGATGGAGGAGGAGAAGATGGAGAAGAAGAACAACAAGATGGAGGAGGAGAAGATGAGGAGGAGAAAAACAAGATGGAGGAGAACAACAACAAGATGGAGGAGGAGAACAACAACAAGATGGAGGAGAACAACAAGAAGATGGAGGAGAACAACAAGATGGAGGAGAAGATGAGGAGGAGAACAACAAGATGGAGGAGAAGATGAGGAGGAGAACAACAACAAGATGGAGGAGAACAACAACAAGATGGAGGAGGAGAACAACAAGATGGAGGAGAACAACAACAAGATGGAGGAGAACAACAACAAGATGGAGGAGGAGAAGATGGAGAAGGAGAAGATGAGGAGGAGAAAAACAAGATGGAGGAGAACAACAACAAGATGGAGGAGGAGAACAACAACAAGATGGAGGAGGAGAACAACAACAAGATGGAGGAGAACAACAACAAGATGGAGGAGAAGATGGAGGAGGAGAAGAACAACAAGATGGAGGAGAACAACAACAAGATGGAGGAGGAGGAGAACAACAAGATGGAGGAGGAGGAGAACAACAAGATGGAGGAGGAGGAGAACAACAAGATGGAGGAGAACAACAACAAGATGGAGGAGAACAACAACAAGATGGAGGAGAACAACAACAAGATGGAGGAGAACAACAACAAGATGGAGGAGAACAACAACAAGATGGAGGAGGAGAAGATGGAGGAGGAGAAGATGGAGAAGAAGAACAACAAGATGGAGGAGGAGAACAACAACAAGATGGAGGAGGAGAAGATGGAGAAGAAGAACAACAAGATGGAGGAGGAGAACAACAACAAGATGGAGGAGGAGAACAACAACAAGATGGAGGAGGAGAAAATGGAGGAGGAGAAGATGGAGAAGAAGAACAACAAGATGGAGGAGGAGAACAACAACAAGATGGAGGAGAAGATGGAAGAGGAGAACAACAACAAGATGGAGGAGGAGAACAACAACAAGATGGAGGAGGAGAAGATGGAGGAGGAGAAGATGGAGAAGAAGAACAACAAGATGGAGGAGGAGAACAACAAGATGGAGGAGGAGAAGATGGAGGAGAACAACAACAAGATGGAGGAGAACAACAACAAGATGGAGGAGGAGAAGATGGAGAAGAAGAACAACAAGATAGAGGAGAACAACAACAAGATGGAGGAGAACAACAACAAGATGGAGAAGAAGGAGGAGGAGACCTTGCTTTCATGATGGTGAGAGGCTGTGGCCCCAACTCTATCTTGACTTCATGATTTGTCTCATCGTCAGAGTGCGTCTCATCGTCAGAGTGCGTCTCATCCATTTTGTCATCTTCAGGGTCGATCTGTGGGGCCTTGTCACACGACGACACAGTAAAATAGCGGATCAATATTAGAACGATTGGGTGAATTGATTGTCTAATGGAAATACAGTACAATAATACAAAACGAATAATGCAAAGATAGTCAACAATAAATCGAGTGGATTGATTGTAAATCTCTTCAATGGAGCAGAACTTACCGTTTTCTCACAGATGAAGACTGGTCTGTCACCAGTGTAGATGTTGTGGAGATGTTTCCCTCCATTCACTCTCAGTATCTGGATGTCTTCCTCATATATACAGGAGTCTTTGCAGTCTTCTTGAAGAGACCTAAAATCATAAATGCACAAAATAAATAAACATTGCTGATTGGCTGAACCAGTATCTGGGCAGAGGAGGAGATTATGAACATAACAAGTAGCCTCTCTAGCCCAGTTAGCTACCAGTAATTGTCCCATTAGACAAAATACATTAGTGACCAATACTAACCAAATATAGAGTTTCGCTGAGCAACTATCGTCATTTAGTGCTGTCATGACGTTGGCCTGATAAATACCTCTTCCCCCCTTTTTCCTCTCTCTACCCTACTGATGTTACATTTGCAAAACCCTTGGTTAACAGAGAATCTGGGAACATCAGAAGGTGGAGGGAAATGAACTATATTCTGGTAATACGACCAATTGAACATATGCGGTGGTACTTAATGAATATGATGTCAGTTCGGTTGTCATCTGGGACATTCTCATCAATGAGAAGATGACATAAACTCTACAGTGGAAAGTCTACACATCAGAGTTATCGGATTCACATGGAATTGTTGTTCAATTTAAATGTTTTAATTTTACCCCTTTTTCTCCCCAATTTCGTGGTATCCAATTGTTTTAGTAGCAACTATCTTGTCTCATCGCTACAACTCCCGTACGGGCTCGGGAGAGACGAAGGTGGAAAGTCATGCATCCTCCGATACACAACCCAACCAAGCCGCACTGCTTCTTAATTAACACAGCGTGCATCCAACCCGGAAGCCAGCCGCACCAATGTGTCGGAGGAAACACCGTGCACCTGGCAACCTTGGTTAGCACGCATTTAAATGTTTGAATATGAAATGATTCGTGATGGGATGAAATGTGATTTTAGCTTCTAAAATGTGAGATTTGGGTTTTCATAAGTTAGGGCTTTGCTCAATCAATGGCCCGCCCCGGTGAAGGCACATGGGCTATAAAACTTGTCAAAAATGCCCTCCTATCCCTTCCTATATAAAGCCTTGACGACAATGTAACCTCCTGTTCTGAGGATGTAGGACGCCGGTCCGATGTCAGAATGGTTCAGATAATAACTACAGAACGAAGCCAACATCAGCGTGCCAAAATTGTTTCAATCCCTATTTACTAGCCGATCTTCACTCCTTGTTCATACTTCCAAAAAAAGGTATGAATAAAAATGTACAAGAAACGCATGAACACTTGGTCCAAAACAATATAGATTATTTTCAGACAAAACTTTTTTTAATTTGTTCTATTTTTTTGGAAGTACATACCTGGCTTGACTGCCCTGGGTACCAACCCCTTTAGTGCACATTACACTCAACGTTCAATTACTGATTGGTCATTGGAAACAACATTCAGATTTTCCATGACAATGTTATGGAACATGGGGTGTACGCAAATTTAGAATTCACATTTTAAGGAAGGACAACAAACAATACCGTTACGACCCGATGTGGCAAATCCCATGTGAAAAGGCAGTGTCAATGCAAGATCATGTGGTTCAAAGAGAGGAGTTCGTAACGAGAGAGATAAATATGGAGAAAATTAGCTTACAAGATTCAATCTAAATTAATTTTGCTTCAGCTGCATCCAATTTATGAGAAGAAAGGATCGCAAAACTGGCACCTGTCGTCATTCCTCGCACAACACGCTGATCATCATGACTCGCTTACTTTTTTATAATTTGTTTTGCTCGTTTCAGTTATATTATTTATCCTTCCTCTATCTTATTAAAGAGATGGAGTCCAGACAGGCTACTCATGGTAGCTTTCTGAATAAACAGAGAGAATTAGCTTACTCGAACCCATGGATTACAGGCAACAGCCGCACTGAGCTAAAGGCTAGAGCTGCCGCTTTCAAGGAGCGGGAGACTAATCCAGACTAACAAGAAATCCAGCTATGCCCTCAGACAAACCATCAAACAAGCAAAGCGTCAATACAGGATTTTGATTGAATCCTACTACACCGGCTCTGACACTCGTCGGATGTGGCAGGGCTTGAAAACTATTATGGACTACAAAAGGGAAACCCAGACGCGAGCTGCCCAGTGACGCGAGCCTACCAGACGAGCTAAATACATTTTATGCTCGCTTCGAGGCAAGAAACACTGAAGCATACACGAGAGCACCAGCCGTTCTGGATGACTGTGTGATAAAGCTCTCGGTAGCCGATGTGAACAAAACCTTTAAACAGGTCAACATTCACAAAGCCGCTGGGCCAGACGGATTACCAGGACGTGTACTCAGAGCATGCGCGGACCAACTGTCAAGTGTCTTCACTGACATTTTCAACCTCATCCTGACCGAGTCTGTAATACCTACATGTTTCAAGAAGTCCACCATAGTGCCTGTGCCCAAGGAAGCGAAGGTAACCTCCCTAAATGATTACCGCCCCGTGGCACTCACGACGGTAGCCATGAAGTGCTTTGAAAGGCTGGTAATGGCTCACATCAACACTATTATCTCAGAAACCCACTCCAATTCGCGTACCGCCCAAACAGATCCACCGATAATGCAATCTCTATTGCACTCCACACTGCCCTTTCCCACCTGGACAAAAGGAACACCTATGTGAGAATGCTGTTCATTGACTACAGCTCAGCATTTAACACCATAGTGCCCTCAAAGCTCATCAATAAGCCAAGGACTCGGGGACTAAACACCTCCCTCTGCAACTGAATCCTGGACTTCCTGACGGGCCGTCCACAGACAATGAGAGGGCCTATAGGGAGGTGGTCAGAGAACTGGCAGGACAAAAACCTCTCTCTCAATGTGAGCAAGACAAAGGAGCCGATTGTGGACTACAGGGAAAGTCGGGCCGAACAGGCCCACATTAACATTGACGGGGCTGTAGTGGAGCGGGTCGAGAGTTTCAAGTTCCTTGGTGTCCACATCACCAACGAACTAACATGGTCCAAACATACCAAGACAGTCGTGAAGAGGTCACAACTAGAGGTCGACCGATTATTATTTTTCAACGCCAATACTGATTATTGGAGGCCCAAAAAAGGCCGATACCGATTAATCGGACAATTTTTATTTATTTATTTGTAATAATGACAATTACAACAATACTGAATGAACACTTATTTTAACTTAATATAATATATCAATAAAATCAATGTAGCCTCAAGTAAATAATGAAACATGTTCAATTTGGTTTAAATAATAAGTGTTGGAGAAGAAGAAAGAAAGTGCAATATGTGCCATGTAAAAAAGCTAACGTTTAAGTTCCTTGCTCAGAACATGAGAACATATGAAAGCTGGTGGTTCCTTTTAACATGAGTCTTCAATATTCCCAGTTAAGAAGTTTTAGTTTGTAGTTATTATAGGAATTATAGGACTATTTCCCTCTATACCATTTGTATTTCATTAACCTTTGACTATTGGATGTTCTTATAGGCACTTTAGTATTGCCAGTGTAACAGTATAGCTTCCGTCCCTCTCCTCGCTCCTCCCTGGGCTCAAAACAGGAACACATTGACAACAGCCACCATCAAAGCAGCGTTACCCATGGAGAGCAAGGGAAACAACCACAGGCTCAGAGTGAGTGACGTTTGAAACGCTATTAGCGCGTGCTAACTAGCTAGCCATTTCACATCGGTTACACCAGCCTCATCTCGGGAGTTGATAGGCTTGAAGTCATAAACAGTGCAATGCTTGACGCACAACGAAGAGCTGCTGGCAAAACGCACTGAAGTGCTGTTTGAATTAATGTTTACGCACCTGCTTCTGCCTATTACCGCTCAGTCAGATACTTGTATGCTCAGTCAGATTATATGCAACGCAGGACATGCTAGATAATATCTAGTAATATTTTATTTATTTATTTTACCTTTATTTAACTAGGCAAGTCAGTTAAGAACGTTCAAAAAAGTAGAGGGTCGACTGAAGAGGTTAAGAACAAATTCTTATTTTCAATGACGGCCTAGGAACAGTGGGTTAACTGCCTGTTCAGGGACAGAAAGACAGATTTGTACCCTGTCAGCTCGGGGGTTTGAACTTGCAACCTTCCGGTTGCTAGTCCAACGCTCTAATATCATCAACCAGATGTAGTTAACTAGTGATTATGATTGATTGTTTTTTATAAGATAAGTTTAATGCAAGCTAGCAACTTACTGCGTTTGCATAACAGGCAGTCTCCTTGTGGAGTGCAACGAGAGAGAGGCAGGTCGTTATTGTGTTGGACTAGTTAACTGTAAGGTTGCAAGATTACCATTCTGATTAATCGGTCGACCTCCAGTCACGACAAAAACCTATTCCCCCCCCAGGAGACTGAAAAGATTTGGCATGGGTTCCCATATCCCCAGAAGGTTCTACAGCTGCACCATCGAGAGCATCCTGACCAGTTGCATCACCGCCTGGTACGGCAACTGCTCGGCATCTGACCCGTAAGGCGCTACAGAGGGTAGTACGTACGGCCCAGTACATCACTGGGGTCAAGCTTCCTGCCATCCAGGACCTATTTAATAGGCTGTGTCAAAGGACAGTCCATAAAATTGTCAGAGACTCCAGCCACCCAAGTCATAGACTGTTCTCTCTGCTACCGCATGGCAAGTGGTACCGGAGAACCAAGTCTAGGTCCAAGAGGCTCCTTAACAGCCATAAGACTCCTGAACAATTAATAAAATTGTCACCGGACAAGTTACACTGACCCCCCTTCCCTTTTGTACACTGTTGCTACTCTCTGTTTATTATCTATGCATAGTCACTTCACCCCCCACCTACATGTACAGCTTACCTCAACTAGCCTGTACCCCTCCACATTGACTCTGTACCAGTACCCCCTGTATATAGCCTCCACATTGACTCTGTACCAGTACCCCCTGTATATAGCCTCCACATTGACTCTGTACCGTAACACCCTGTATATAGCCTCCACACTGACTCTGTACCGTAACACCCTGTATATAGCCTCCACACTGACTCTGTACCGTAACACCCTGTATATAGCCTCCACATTGACTCTGTACCGGTACCCCCTGTATATAGCCTCCACATTGACTCTGTACCGGTACCCCCTGTATATAGCCTCCACACTGACTCTGTACCGTAATACCCTGTATATAGCCTCCACACCGATTCTGTACCGTAACACCCTGTATATAGCCTCCACATTGATGTTCTTATTGTGTTACTTTTTAATATTACTTTTTATTTTAGTCTACTTGGTAGAAATGTTCTTAACGCTTTCTTGAACTGCACTGTTGGTTAAGGGCTTGTAAGTCAGCATTTCATCGTAAAGTCTACACTTGTTGTATTCGGCGCATGTGGCATATAAAGTTTGATTTGATATGTTCTCACACACACACACTCTAAAAGGACTCAAAGACACACAAATCACATTTGTCCTAAAAATATATATTCAAAACCTAGGCTCACCTTCAAATCTGGGCAGTAGTCCATCAGAAAGTAGGCATAGGCTAGTTTATAGCATAATGCTAAAATAATATTTCCTTTCAAATGAATTAACAAGGGTAGTTTGAAGGGAGAGAGACAGCTATAGTATTAGTAGAGACGTTAGTTATGCAATTATTATCCCAGTATGTGGTTTACTCCAGAGGAAGATTTGCACTTTAGTAATTAAAAAAAACTGCCCTCTGTAATTCTGTAAAAAATATATATATATATATATATATCGAGTCTCTACTGGAAGCCTGGTGGTGTTTATTCTAGTGGTGAAGATAATTTAACATCATGTCGAGCTTCGCTGCCAAATCGATAGGCGTCCCCATACGCCTAATATTTAACATTGAGGAAATCCGTGTTAGACATCTCTCCTAATGAAAAGCACACCCCATCCTGCCGGTGTGAGCTGCTGGACACCACACTTGAACGTGATATGCGTTTATGGAGGAGAATGTGATCTTGCCATTACCAAAAATGAGCTCAGTAGATTCTCTGCTTTGCGATCGGTTGAATATTCCAACTGCCAGGATTCAATTAAATATGCCTAGACATTATACTTTATTGCGCATGTAATTAAACTGACATTTGACTATGTTCAACTTCGATTCGTTGGCAGAAAAGGTGCATCAGACAACAACAAAAAAATCATGATTTTGTCTCTGGCTTTGCAAAGCACATAAACCTCTGTCTTCACGGTTCCCTTCTTGCGCAATTCATGTATATCCGCTTGCCTCTCTCGTCCATCCTCTGGGTATATAAATACATTTGATTTGTATTCCTCTTATACACTGTTGCCACAAAGTTGGAAGCACAAAACCGTCTATAATGGAATGGTTTGCTTTTGCATTACGATTGCACCCTTCATTGAAACTAAAAGGGGGCCTAAGACCCTTATTCCTCATCCACCAAACTTTACAGTTGACACTATGCAATGATTAGTTGCCTCAGCTAGCTAGCTAACGAAGTACAGAATAACAAACGGGTAACTAGTCACACATTTGAAAAGCGATAACTCACCGAAGCATTTTCGAAAACTGTACAGCATCGGCGATGATCTTAGAGCCCATTTCATTTGGGTAGATAGTTACCGAAATAGTACGTTAGTTGGTGTTTTGAAGTCAGAAAAATACAAAATAAAAGACTGAACTTTGACGTTCGCGCCAAAACAGCCAGTGAACCCTTGACGTCATCAGTCGACACGACGAACACAAACAATTTTTTATATATATATATATATTTTTTTTTACAAAGACGAGTAAGAAAATAATACGTTTTTTCACACAACTGTCCCGTGTGGTAGTTACATTTAAGAACGAAAAAAAAAGATATATATATTTGATTCCAGGAAATAATTATCATGAAAGTAGTCCGGTCACCAACTTGTTTCCTCCGCCGTACTGCGCAGTAGGGACCTATGTAATCTCATGTATAAAAATAGTTTTCGCCGTTGTATAGTATTTCAAGTTCGATATATTAAAATGTTTATAAGATGAAAGAGTACGTATATTGATTTAGAATCGAAAAATATGCCTCTGTGTATTATTGAATTCATTGAACGTTTCAGTTTTTGTCGGAAGTGTGACGTTTTCTTTGTCGGAAGCATATGTCCTGTGAGTTGCATTACCAACTTCCTTTTCTACTGTGGCCGCCATTGAGTAAGGAGCGTGGTTCGTCGGCGAGCCGAGACTAAAACATAAAAATGGTGAGAATCCTAGCTTTTTGTATCAGCAAATACTATTTAACATTAGCAATCAATCGAGATGGCAAAAAAATAAAGACTTCTCTCGCCAATATGTTTGTTTAGGTAATACAATTTAACACATTTACGGAGAATCTGAAGGAAGTTGATACGAGGAGCCATTTTGTCTGCAATGTTCTAAGCCAAGTCACACGTGTGCTTTTCCTTTCAACCACAGGCCGTATTTGATAAAATAGACGAAGTCCGTAAACCAGTACACATTTCTTCACGTGACTGCTTTGAATATGTACTTGGTAAACTATAGATCACGTACACATTTGCGTAAACTAGTCAGCTACAGATAATTAATCCAAAGATCACACATTTTCTGGTTAGCGTGGTACCTAGCTACTAGCATGGCGGCTAGCGGAACAGAGAGAGAGAGAAAAATACATGGTATTTTAAATTTTTACATGTACTTGCTATGATGGTGTAATTTGCGTCCTACTTTGCGACCAGTCGACAAATGCCTATTGTCACATGCTGGCGCAAGTGAATGACGACAACTGAGTCTGAGCAAGATGACCATTAATTAAACTACATGTAGCTAGCTAACGTTAATCATCCGACACGCTACATGCGATTAGGTACATTGTAAGAATTTAGCTGAACATGCATCTGATTTTGACCGTGTTTTCCCACAGGCTTGTGCCCGGCCTTTAATCTCGATCTACTCCGAGAAAGGAGAAAGCTCAGGCAAAAATGTTGTCATGCCTGCAGTGTTCAAGGCTCCCATCCGCCCCGACATTGTCAACTTCGTGCACACCAACATGCGCAAGAACAGTCGTCAGCCCTATGCCGTCAGCGGACTGGCAGGTGAGTGATCTTTTGAACATTTATTCAATCAAATAAGCAATTTCTTTGGATACAGGTGAAAAGCTTTGGTGATGAGTTTCAACTTCGGTCCGTGTTTCTGAAACCTGATTATACTAGAAGTTCTGAAGGGCTTTCACCTGTACAACTGGACAAAATATATGTCAACACATGGAAACTGATGGTTTCGTGGACTGAGAAGGGAAAAAAGGATCCCAGAAAGTTGCCATTCTCATAACTTAATTCTCATATTCTGCATGAGGCGAATGGTCACACCAGATACTGACTGGTTTTCTGATCCATGCCTAACTTTATTTTTAATGGATCATAAACAACAGGTACAGATCTCAGGCCTGTGAAATCCATAGATTAGGGCCTAATTCATAATAATAAAAAAATATTGACGGATGTCTTTTTATATGAACAAACTCGTTGTTACATTCTATATTTTTTATTCTGGGATATTTATCTAATGGTTGTAATGTTTGTGTGTTCCAGGTCACCAGACCAGTGCTGAGTCCTGGGGTACAGGCAGAGCTGTGGCTCGTATCCCTCGTGTGAGGGGAGGTGGTACCCACCGTTCCGGCCAGGGAGCCTTCGGCAATGTATCCTCTCGGCCAGTTTAAGCCCTTCAAGGATACGTTTACAACTATATTTTGGACTCAATATACTTCCTCGTCCTCCTGCTGCATTATGGGAGCTTGTTTAAAACGTTTACAACTATATTTTGGACTCAAATTGCATGTTATAGAACTGTCCAGACACTTAAGATCATTATTTTTATTTTATTTTTTAAAAAACGATCCCAAACCAGCAATAGACTTCCTCGTCCTCCTGCTGCATTATGGGAGCTTGTTTAAAACTGAACGTTTACTCCAAAATACAGCCTTTTACAAACGGAAACTATAGTGATG
The DNA here is from genome assembly GCF_034236695.1 of Oncorhynchus nerka. NCBI lineage: Eukaryota > Metazoa > Chordata > Actinopteri > Salmoniformes > Salmonidae > Oncorhynchus > Oncorhynchus nerka. The sequence goes on from NC_088412.1 coordinate 4,253,628, forward strand.
CAGGTCTTTTAGATTTTTGTTCACGTGAAACGGTTAATTCTGAACTTTATCTGCAATGTTAAATTGGATTTGGTGAGACTCAAGTGGGTTCCACTATCCAGCTTTTCTCTGTATTCTGCATGTAGAAAGGAGGGAGCCCTTGGGGCTGCAGCGTAGCCTAGTGGTTAGAGCGTTGGACTAGCAACCGGAAGGTTGCAAGTTCAAATCCCCGAGCTGACAAGGTACAAAATCTGTCGTTCTGCCCCTGAACAGGCAGTTAACCCACTGTTCCTAGGCCGTCATTGAAAATAAGAATTTGTTCTTAACTGACATGTCTAGTTAAATAAAGGAAAAAATATTATTTAAAAACATATATAAAAAAAGTTGCCCCCGAAAAAAGTAATCAACATTTCAGGAGGATACATTTTCTTGTGTACAACCTCTAAAGACCTGTACCATGACACTTCGCCGTTTCAAAAAGCACGTGTTCAATAACATGGTATTTACATTTTTTATATATATATATTTTTTTAAATAAATGTAAGATATGTTTTCCTTTATTGTCCCCCTTGTGAATCTCACCATGTCTGTCTAATGGGTCATGGTCTGTGTTCATTGGGGCTCATCTCAACAAAACGTTTTTGCAATGGACTTAAGTCTTATTGTTCAAATACGGGTGGCACCTACTTGTTTGTATTTTCATCCATTTGTGTTGCCGAATGAACGCAGCCCATGTAGGTGGTAGTTATAAAGACACTCCCGAGGCTTAGTGTTACCTAATGAACGCAGCCCATGTAGGTGGTATCCCGAGACTTGCAATGATGGTGTAATTTGCGACCTACACTGTGATCAGTGACATTATGCCTGATGTCATATACTGGCACAAGTGGCTGACGAACCTTGAGTCTGAGCAAGATACTCGCAAGCAACATTTTAGGGCCTGTTTCCCAGGACGGAAAACACACAGTCATTACGGGTTAATCGTGTCCAGTAATCAAGCTCTTTGAAGAAGCCATGTCTCTTCGTCCTTTAGCTCGCTGCATTTCCTTGACCCCCCCTCCGTGACTGTAGATGTGTCGTGGAGGTCGCATGTTCGCCCCCACCAAGACGTGGCGCCGCTGGCATCGCAGGATCAACACCACCCAGAAGCGCTACGCCATCTGCTCCGCTCTGGCCGCCTCCGCCCTGCCCGCTCTCGTCATGTCCAAAGGTACGCCTCCTGTCATCCTTTGATGCAGCACAGTTTGTTTGTTCTTTTGTTATTCTTTTTCATCAGTTATGGTCCCTAATATATATATATATATATATATATATATTTATTCTTAAACATTGGAGAATATTTTTTTCCTTCAATTGAAAGGGCAGATACGTGTAGCCTGATATCTATGATAAACGTTTTATCGACCTAAACGTCGTGTTCCTATTAACTCAAGTGTAGCGAGAGACTTGATCACGTTGCCACGTCATACTGGACGGATATCAACCTGCTTTAACACCCAATAACTCAGATAACACATTAAAGCGTGAAATGACCCAGAGAATCGTCGATCGAACAGTCACTCGGATGCACACACGCAATATGACGTTCAGCGTGTGGGGGAACCGTTGCTTTTTTTTTTAGCTGGATATGAGCTGCTATCTGGAGTACTGTGACTAACGATTGATAAATTATGGTGTTTATCCACGTTTTAATGAGTGGCATCCCATAGAATATACAGCATGAAATAATACTTTATACCTTTTAAACCCCCCCAACAACAAAATAAAATCCTACTTAGTGCTTGTGACAACCACGGGCTTTTAAAATGTTGATCCATAAGACTTGCGATGATGGTGTAATTTGCGTCGGACTCTGTGTGCAGTGACGGTTTGCCGACTGTCTTGTAGCTGGCACGGTGGGTTGACGAGATAATAATTCTGAGCAAGATGTCTTCATGTGCCTCTGCCGGTGGAGCTGTACTCTTATACTGGACTAGTAGCCATTAGTGTTGTGCGGTGCACACCGAAAACGGCAGTACTCTTCAATATTAGAACACGAAAACTGTTTCGGTACTAGAATTTGTTACTTTCGTTGGTTACGTCAAATGTCACTCGTCGTATACGGCTCGAGTTTGTCTGAATCTTCTCGGGGGCGTATTTAGCTAGCCAAGCAACTGACGCGCTAGCGACAATAGAAGGTCGACGGCTTCTAGCGATAACGTCATACCTTCACACCGGAAGGAGGACAAGTATACAATTCTGATCACAATAACATGTAGCACATTGGAACAACAGTCTGAAGCCTCTCCCCTCCTCCAGGACACCGCATTGAGGAGATCCCAGAGGTCCCCCTGGTGGTTGATGACAAAGTGGAGGGTTACAAGAAGACTAAAGAGGCCGTGCTGCTGCTGAAGAAACTCAAGGCCTGGAACGACATCAAGAAGGTTTGTATAATAGCTAGAGTTGACACTGTCTCTCTGGTCATCGTTTGACCTGCGTATACGTTGTACTGTGTATAGTGACGTGAAGCCGTGATGAGGTTCCACTTCAGGTCCGTGTTTCTGAATCCTGATTTTTAATGGAAGTCCTGAGCATGAATATTGATATTAGCAAGATAAATGCACCGCTGTTGGCTTAAGGTGCTAAGTGTGTGTGTCCTCGTGTGTGCAGGTGTACGCGTCACAACGTATGCGAGCTGGCAAAGGTAAGATGAGGAATCGCAGGCGTATTCAGCGCAAAGGACCGTGCATCATCTACAACCAGGACCAAGGTGTCACCAAGGCCTTCAGAAACATCCCTGGTATGTACTGGCTTGGGGGGGGCAAGGAGGGGACCGTGGGGGGTTCTGATTCCCATTCAGGTCCATGTTCGTGAAAATCAGAAGTTCTGAGCCCAACCTGATATCAGTCATGATGGTTTAATATTATGTTTTTGTGTAAACAGTTCTCTAATATAATGTTTATTTACTTATTCGTGTCGGGTGTCATTTTCCTCTGTAGATTTGCACATCTGCCAAATGATCATATGATATCAGCTGATGTACGAAGGGCTATATAAATAAATTTGATTTGATTTGATCGGCGTGTTTACTCGTTGTGTATCTAAATGATCGGATTGATTGCATTTTGCCGCTCTTTCGCCCAGGTATCACCCTGCAGAACGTGAACAAGCTGAACCTGCTGAGGCTCGCCCCCGGCGGTCACGTTGGTCGCTTCTGTATCTGGACCGAGTCCGCCTTCCGCAAGCTGGACCAGCTCTACGGGACCTGGCGTAAGTCCGCCTCTCTCAAGGTGGACTACAAGTGAGTAGAACGGGCGTTACGCGGCGTCCCAGCCGGTTAAAGAGAAAAACCGGTTGACGTCAGTAATCGGTGGTTGTAGTGAGCCAGAGTTTCAGGAACAGATTTTGAGAGTTAATTTCATTTCTACGGTGATGAGCTTCTACTTCGGTCCGTGTTTCTGAATCCTGATATCTACCAGAAGTTCTGAGTTTTAACGAGTTGTCTCAACAAAAAAATGGTCTGTTGCTAAAACCACGTGCTGCTTCCTAACAGAGGTAGTACTGTTGTAGTCTGACCTCTGTCCTGTCTCCTCCAGTCTGCCCATGCACAAGATGACCAACACAGATCTGAGCAGGATCCTGAAGAGTGAGGAGATCCAGAAAGCACTCCGTGCACCAAAGTAAGACTCCCTTCCCGGTTCGCTTTATATTGTACAGTGCATTGTGGGTATTGTAGTACGTTATGCTTCGCTGTGACATTGAAGCCATGATGAGGTTCCACTTCAGGTCCGTGTTTCTGAATCCTGATTTTAATTGGAGTCCTGAGCACGACCAGATTAAATCCCAAATGCCCCCCTCCCCATTCCCAATATAGTGGACTGCATTTGATCACGGCCAAGTTGCCTTGGATCTAAAGTAGTGCACTATTTAGGGAATGTTGTGCCTCTTGGGATGCTACTATTCTATTCTCAACACATCGACCCCAAAATATCAACCGATTTTTCACCTCCTACTAACCCCGGTCTCTCATGTCTCCTCACAGCAAGAAGATCAGGCGCAGAGTCCTGAAGAAGAACCCTCTGAAGAACCTGAGAATAATGATGAAGCTGAACCCCTACGCCAAGACAGCCAGGCGTCAAGCCATCCTGCTGCATGACCCGGCTGTGAGTAGAACACCAAAATGGCCGACCGTGGCGCTCTAACATATAGAAAGACCTGTATAATAGGGAAACTGGACCCAAAATGGCCGACCGTGGCACTCTAACATATAGAAAGACCTGTATAATAGGGAAACTGGACCCAAAATGGCCGACCGTGGCGCTCTAACATATAGAAAGACCTGTATAATAGGGAAACTGGACCCAAAATGGCCGACCGTGGCGCTCTTAACATATAAAGACCTGTATAATAGGGAAACTGGACCCAAGATGGCCGACCGTGGCACTCTTAACATATAAAGACCTGTATAATAGGGAAACTGGACCCAAGATGGCCGATGGCTATTTGTTGCATAGAAAGACCTGTATAATAGGGAAACTGGACCCAAGCACTCTCGACTACTCGTATCACTACCATCTGTGTACATTAACCCTGCCCAGGTCCTGTCTATATGAGTGTCTCTCTCTACACACAGATCAAGGCCAAGATGCTGAAGCCCAAGAAGAAGCCGGCCAAGAAGCCAGCTCCCGCCAAGGCAGCTCCCGCCAAGGCAGCCCCCGCCAAGGCAGCCCCCACCAAGGCATAAATCAGCTCTTCTAACAGACTGGCGTTCAGATGGTTTCAAATAAAATCTAAATAAAAGTCCTATTTGTCTATTTATTTTTTTAATGCCTTTAATCAGGAATACAGCCTGGTTGTTGACTTGTCATGTGTGGCAATGAATGTACATGAAGTCACAAACCGATCAGGGACCCTTCGTTAATTTGAGTGCAACCATTTGTCAGTAATTTTAAAAAGGTACGATGCAACAATTTCAGGTACTGATTATTATATATTATTATACCACATAGCATCATTTAGACTGTTTTACAGAGGCTGGTCCCAGTCTGTATGTAAACCGCTAGCCTGGGTCCCAGTCTGTATGTAAACCGCTAGCCTGGGTCCCAGTCTGTATGTAAACCGCTAGCCTGGGTCCCAGTCTGTATGTAAACCGCTAGCCTGGGTCCCAGTCTGTATGTAAACCGCTAGCCTGGGTCCCAGTCTGTATGTAAAGTCCGCTAGCCTGGGTCCCAGTCTGTATGTAAACCGCTAGCCTGGGTCCCAGTCTGTATGTAAACCGCTAGCCTGGGTCCCAGTCTGTATGTAAACCGCTAGCCTGGGTCCCAGTCTGTCCCAGTCTGTATAAACCGCTAGCCTGGGTCCCAGTCTGTATGTAAACCGCTAGCCTGGGTCCCAGTCTGTATGTAAACCGCTAGCCTGGGTCCCAGTCTGTATGTAAACCGCTAGCCTGGGTCCCAGTCTGTATGTAAACCGCTAGCCTGGGTCCCAGTCTGTATGTAAACCGCTAGCCTGGGTCCCAGTCTGTATGTAAACCGCTAGCCTGGGTCCCAGTCTGTCCCAGTCTGTAAAGCCTGGGTCCCAGTCTAGCCTGGGTCCCAGTCTGTATGTAAAAAAGCCTGGGTCCCAGTCTAGCCTGGGTCCCAGTCTGTATGTAAACCGCTAGCCTGGGTCCCAGTCTGTATGTAAAGCCTGGGTCCCAGTCTAGCCTGGGTCCCAGTCTGTCCCAGTCTGTAGCCTGGTAAAAGCCTGGGTCCCAGTCGCTAGCCTGGGTCCCAGTCTGTATGTAAAACCGCTAGCCTGGGTCCCAGTCTGTCCCAGTCTGTATGTAAACCGCTAGCCTGGGTCCCAGTCTGTATGTAAAAAGCCTGGGTCCCAGTCTAGCCTGGGTCCCAGTCTGTATGTAAACCGCTAGCCTGGGTCCCAGTCTGTATGTAAACCGCTAGCCTGGGTCCCAGTCTGTATGTAAACCGCTAGCCTGGGTCCCAGTCTGTATGTAAACCGCTAGCCTGGGTCCCAGTCTGTATGTAAACCGCTAGCCTGGGTCCCAGTCTGTATGTAAACCGCTAGCCTGGGTCCCAGTCTGTATGTAAACCGCTAGCCTGGGTCCCAGTCTGTGAACAGCCTTTACAGCTTTTCAAATAGCACAACCCTAAATGCCACTTTTTTTTTTTTTTTTTCGGGGAACTGCTGTCAGGTCTGAATTGTGACCTCTGGGGGTCTAAACTCACTCAAAGGAAGGTAGTGTCTGCTTCTAGTTGTCATTTTAAATGTGTCCAATTTAAGACTCTGGACAACCAGGCGTTCATCAAACGATTATAAAGTCCTGTCAAGTGCTCAGGTTGGATGGGGAGCTTCTCCGCACAGCCATTTCCAGAGATCTTCAATCGGGTTCAAGTCCAGGGTTTGGCTGGTCCACTCAAGGACATTAAGGGCCAGTTTCCCAGACCCAATTAAGCCTAGTCCTGTTACTAAAATGCACTTTCAATGGAAATTCTCCATTTGAGAATGATTTGTAGTCCAGGGCAATGCTTGATCTGGGTCCCAAGAACTTGCCCCAAGATTTGTCCCAAAGCCACTCCTCCGTTGTGTGCTTGGGATCATTGACGACCGCTGCATCTCGGTGCAATAGGCGTCACTGCAGTCCCTGGTTTGAATCCAAGCTGCATCACATCCGACCGTGATTTTGGAGTCCCATAGGGTGGCGCGCACAAAAAAATGGGATTAAATCCATTTTAGAATAAGGCTGTAACGTACCACAGAAGTCAAAGGGACTGATTACTTTCCCAATGCCACTGTATTTAAGATAAAACGAGAGGAGTGAACAGACACTCAGTCCTCCATGGAATGAGTTTGATGCCTTTTGTAGTAGAATATTTCCTAAAACAGTCTGGCAAGTAGGCTACAAAGTACCTGTATTCTGGCAAGTAGGCTATACACTACCTGTATAGTCTGGCAAGTAGGCTATACAGTACCTGTATCGTCTGGCAAGTAGGCTATACAGTACCTGTATTCTGGCAAGTAGGCTATATAGTACCTGTATTCTGGCAAGTAGGCTATAAAGTACCTGTATTCTGGCAAGTAGGCTATACAGTACCTGTATTCTGGCAAGTAGGCTATAAAGTACCTGTATTCTGGCAAGTAGGCTATAAAGTACCTGTATTCTGGCAAGTAGGCTATAACAGTACCTGTAGTCTGGCAAGTAGGCTATAACAGTACCTGTAGTCTGGCAAGTAGGCTATAACAGTACCTGTAGTCTGGCAAGTAGGCTATACAGTACCTGTATCGTCTTTATAGTCATAGAGGACAACCCTATTTAGAGACAGTGGGGAAGGACAACTCTATTTAGAGACAGTGGGGAAGGACAACCCTATTTAGAGACAGTGGGGAAGGACAACCCTATTTAGAGACAGTGGGGAAGGACAACCCTAGTTGGAGACAGTGGGGAAGGACAACCCTATTTAGAGACAGTGGGGAAGGACAACCCTATTTAGAGACAGTGGGGAAGGACAACCCTATTTGGAGACAGTGGGGAAGGACAACCCTATTTAGAGACAGTGGGGAAGGACAACTCTATTTAGAGACAGTGGGGAAGGACAACTCTATTTAGAGACAGTGGGGAAGGACAACCCTATTTAGAGACTGGGGAAGGACAACTCTATTTAGAGACAGTGGGGAAGGACAACTCTATTTAGAGACAGTGGGGAAGGACAACCCTATTTAGAGACAGTGGGGAAGGACAACCCTATTTAGAGACAGTGGGGAAGGACAACTCTATTTAGAGACAGTGGGGAAGGTGGCAGACAGCAATAATATTCTATTATGGGGGGGCAGTGATTGCTCAGACAGTTTATTATAACAGCAGACCTACATATTGTCCTTAAAACAGCAGACATACATATTGTCATTAAAACAGCAGACCTACATATTGTCCTTAAAACAGCAGACCTACATATTGTCCTTAAAACAGCAGACCTACATATTGTCTTTATTAAAACAGCAGACCTACATATTGTCCTTAAAGCAGCAGACCTTCATATTGTCCTTAAAACAGCAGACCTACATATTGTCCTTAAAACAGCAGACCTACATATTGTCCTTAAAGCAGCAGACCTACATATTGTCCTTAAAACAGCAGACCTACATATTGTCCTTATTAAAACAGCAGACCTACATATTGTCTTTATTAAAACAGCAGACCTACATATTGTCCTTAAAACAGCAGACCTACATATTGTCTTTATTAAAACAGCAGACCTACATATTGTCCTTAAAGCAGCAGACCTACATATTGTCCTTAAAACAGCAGACCTTCATATTGTCCTGAAAACAGCAGACCTTCATATTGTCCTTAAAGCAGCAGACCTACATATTGTCATTAAAACAGCAGACCTACATATTGTCCATATTAAAACAGCAGACCTACATATTGTCCTTAAAGCAGCAGACCTACATATTGTCCTTAAAACAGCAGACCTACACATTGTCCTTATTAAAACAGCAGACCTACATATTGTCCTTATTAAAACAGCAGACCTACACATTGTCCTTATTAAAACAGCAGACCTACATATTGTCCTTATTAAAACAGCAGACCTACATATTGTCCTTATTAAAACAGCAGACCTACATATTGTCCATATTAAAACAGCAGACCTACATATTGTCCTTAAAACAGCAGACCTACATATTGTCCTTAAAACAGCAGACCTACATATTGTCTTTATTAAAACAGCAGACCTACATATTGTCCTTATTAAAACAGCAGACCTACATATTGTCTTTATTAAAACAGCAGACCTACATATTGTCCCTAAAACAGCAGACCTACATATTGTCCTTAAAACAGCAGACCTACATATTGTCCTTAAAACAGCAGACCTACATATTGTCCTTAAAACAGCAGACCTACATATTGTCCTTAAAACAGCAGACCTACATATTGTCCTTAAAACAGCAGACCTACATATTGTCTTTATTAAAACAGCAGACCTACATATTGTCCTTAAAGCAGCAGACCTTCATATTGTCCTTAAAGCAGCAGACCTACATATTGTCCTTAAAGCAGCAGACCTACATATTGTCCTTAAAACAGCAGACCTACATATTGTCTTTATTAAAACAGCAGACCTACATATTGTCTTTATTAAAACAGCAGACCTACATATTGTCCTTAAAACAGCAGACCTACATATTGTCCTCATTAAAACAGCAGACCTACATATTGTCCTGAAAACAGCAGACCTTCATATTGTCCTGAAAACAGCAGACCTACATATTGTCTTTATTAAAACAGCAGACCTACATATTGCCCTTAAAGCAGCAGACCTTCATATTCTCCTTAAAGCAGCAGACCTACATATTGTCCTTAAAGCAGCAGACCTACCTAGTCATAGAGGAGAACCCAATTTAGAGGTGGTGGTTAGAGTGGCAGACATTTCTTAAAGGCAGGTTGGTCCCTTCCTGTTTGGTTCATTGTGAATACCACCCCGATGAAACAAAGCAATTCTCCTTGAATACAGGCTATGAGTGTTTGGCTAAGCAGGGTGTGTCCCAATATCTCCTTAAGTGTACACTTGTTCGCACCAATTGGATTGGTGGAAGCATGAGCTAGTGGGAGTTTCCACCACTTTCAAATCATTGAAAGGGAAGTGAACAAGTGCACACTTTGGTCGGAAGGAGAGCTAATTGGGACGTAACCAAGGTGTATAGAAGGGCCATCACATGCCCTCACTGTGTGTTGGGGTGACTGGCTGGTTGAGTCCAATGGTGCTACACAGCCAGCCTGCAAAGTCCACCTCCTCTGCCTCCGATTGTTTGATGAATTGATGAACCTGGAGAGAGATGTCAGTCAAGAGAGACATGGTTACTTTTACTGGATTTACATTACATTAACCAGGAAGTCCTGACACCAAGGGGTATTTATTTAACCAGGAAGCCCTGACACCAAGGGGTCTTTATTTAACCAGGAAGTCCTGACACCAAGGGGTCTTTATTTAACCAGGAAGTCCTGACACCAAGGGGTATTTATTTAACCAGGAAGTCCTACTGACACCAAGGGGTCTTTGTTTAACCAGGAAGTCCTGACACCAAGGGGTCTTTATTTAACCAGGAAGTCCTGACACCAAGGGGTCTTTATTTAACCAGGAAGTCCTGACACCAAGGGGTATTTATTTTACCAGGAAATCCTACTGACACCAAGGTCTGTTTTACACACGAGCTGTAAATTACACAAATGCAAGCAGTAAGAACATATGGTAACTCTTTATACATAACCCTAAATATATAACCCTAACCATAAATACATAACCCTAACCCTTTATACATAATAACCCTTTATACATAACCCTAACCCTTTATACATAACCCTAAATATATAACCCTAACCATAAATACATAACCCTAACCATAAATACATAACCCTAACCATAAATACATAACCCTAACCATAAATATATAACCCTAACCATAAATACATAACCCTAACCCTTAAATACATAACCCTAACCCTTTATACATAACCCTAAATATATAACCCTAACCATAAATACATAACCCTAACCATAAATTATAACCCTAACCATAAATACATAACCCTAACCCTAAATACATAACCCTAAATAAATATATAACCCTAACCATAAATACATAACCCTAACCCTAAATACATAACCCTTTATACATAACCCTAACCCTTTATACATAACCCTAACCATAAATACATAACCCTAAATACATAACCCTAAATAACCATAAATAACATAACCCTAAATACATAACCCTAACCCTAAATACATAACCCTAAATACATAACCCTAACCCTAAATACATAACCCTTTATGCATAACCCTAACCCTTTATACATAACCCTAACCCTAAATGCATAACCCCAACCCTTTATATATATATACCCTAACCCTTTATGCATAACCCTAACCCTAAATACATAACCCTAACCCTTTATACATAACCATAAATACATAACCCTAACCCTTTATACATAACCCTAACCCTTTATGCATAACCCTAACCCTTATGCATAACCCTAAATACATAACCCTAACCCTAAATACATAACCCTAACCCTAAATACATAACCCTAACCCTTTATACATAACCCTTTATACATAACCCTTTATACATAACCCTAACCCTAAATACATAACCCTAACCCTAAATATATAACCCTAAATACATAACCCTAACCTTAAATACATAACCCTAAATACATAACCCTAACCCTTTATACATAACCCTAACCCTTTATACATAACCCTAAATACATAACCCTAACCATAAATACATAACCCTAAATACATAACCCTAACCCTAAATACATAACCCTAAATACATAACACTAACCCTAAATACATAACACTAACCCTTTATGCATAACCCTAACCCTAAATACATAACCCTAACCCTTTATGCATAACCCTAACCCTTTATACAAACCCTAAATACATAACCCTAACCCTAAATACATAACCCTAAATACATAACCCTAACCCTTTATACATAACCCTAAATATATAACCCTAACCCTTTATGCATAACCCTAACCCTTTATACAAACCCTAAATACATAACCCTAAATACATAACCCTAACCCTTTATACATAACCCTAAATATATAACCCTAACCCTTTATACATAACCCTAACCCTTTATACAAACCCTAAATACATAACCCTAACCCTAAATACATAACCTAAATACATAACCCTAACCCTTTATACATAACCCTAAATATATAACCCTAACCCTTTATACATAACCCTAACCCTTTATACAAACCCTAACCCTTTATGCATAACCCTAACCCTTTATACATAACCCTAACCCTAAATACATAACCCTAAATACATAACCCTAACCCTAAATACATAACCCTAAATACATAACCCTAACCCTAAATACATAACCCTAAATACATAACCCTAACCCTTTATACATAACCCTTTATGCATAACCCTAAATACAGAACCCTAACCCTTTATACATAACACTAAATACATAACCCTAACCCTAAATACATAACCCTAACCCTTTATACATAACCCTAAATACATAACCCTAAATACATAACCCTAACCCTTTATACATACCCTAAATACATAACCCTAACCCTTTATACATAACCCTTTATGCATAACCCTAAATACATAACCCTAACCCTTTATACATACCCTAAATACATAACCCTAACCCTAAATACATAACCCTAAATACATAACCCTAACCCTAAATACATAACCCTAACCCTTTACACATAACCCTAACCCTAAATACATAACCCTAACCCTTTATGCATAACCCTAACCCTTTATGCATAACCCTAACCCTTTACACATAACCCTAACCCTAAATACATAACCCTAACCCTTTACACATAACCCTAACCCTTTATGCATAACCCTAACCCTTTATGCATAACCCTAACCCTTTACACATAACCCTAACCCTAAATACATAACCCTAACCCTAAATACATAACCCTAACCCTAAATACATAACCCTAACCCTTTATGCATAACCCTAACCCTAAATACATAACCCTGACCCTTTATGCATAACCCTAACCCTAAATACATAACCCTAACCCTTTATGCATAACCCTAACCCTAAATACATAACCCTAACCCTTTATGCATAACCCTAACCCTAAATACATAACCCTAACCCTAAATACATAACCCTAACCCTTTATGCATAACCCTAACCCTAAATACATAACCCTAACCCTAAATACATAACCCTAAACCTAAATACATACATAATACCACAGTATAGAGTCTGTTGTTTTTCAGTAGAGAGAGAAGGATCACAAGCGCAACAAGGCGCTACATTGGGAACAAAATAAATCCACTCACCATCAACTGCTTCAGGTCTGCCCTGTCTGCTGGGTTCTTGATCAAACTGTCAACAAATAAAAGTATGTAGATTATATAATAATAATGCATTCCATTTAGCAGAAGCTTTTATCCAAAGCAACTCAGTCATTTATTTGGTTGGCCCCTGCGGGAATCAATCCCACAATCCTTGTCATTTTGGAGTCACTTTTATGTTTCTAAACACTTCTACATTAATGTGGATGCTACCATGATTACGGATAGTCCTGAATGAATCGTGAATAATGATGAGAAAAGTTACACAGGCACAAATAATCATACCTCCAAGACATGCTAACCTCTCACCATTACAATAACAGGGGAGGTTAGCATACCCCCAAGACATGCTAACCTCTCACCATTACAATAACAGGGGAGGTTAGCATTTTATATCATATCCCCAAGACATGCTAACCTCTCACCATTACAATAACAGGGGAGGTTAGCATTTTATATCATACCTCCAAGACATGCTAACCGCTCACCATTACAATAACAGAGGAGGTTAGGATTTTATATCATACCCCCAAGACATGCTAACCTCTCACCATTACAATAACAGTGGAGGTTAGCATTTTATATCATATCCCCAAGACATGCTAACCTCTCAGCATTACAATAATAGGGAAGGTTAGCATTTTATATCATATCCCCAAGACATGCTAACCTCTCACCATTACAATAACAGGGGAGGTTCGCATTTTATATCATATCCCCAAGACATGCTAACCTCTCACCATTACAATAACAGTAGAGGTTAGCATTTTATATCATACCTCCATGACATGCTAACCGCTCACCATTACAATAACAGAGGAGGTTAGCATTTTATATCATACCCCCAAGACATGCTAACCTCTCACCATTACAATAACAGTGGAGGTTAGCATTTTATATCATACCCCCAAGACATGCTAACCGCTCACCATTACAATAACAGGGAAGGTTAGCATTTTATATCATACCCCCAAGAAATGCTAACCTCTCAGCATTACAATAACAGGGGAGGTTAGCATTTTATATCATACTCCTAAGACATGCTAACCTCTCACCATTACAATAACAGGGAAGGTTAGCATTTTATATCATATCCCCAAGACATGCTAACCTCTCACCATTACAATAACAGGGGAGATTAGCATACCCCCAAGACATGCTAACCTCTCACCATTACAATAACAGGGGAGGTTAGCATTTTATATCATACCTCCAAGACATGCTAACCTCTCACCATTACAATAACAGGGGAGATTAGCATACCCCCAAGACATGCTAACCGCTCACCATTACAATAACAGAGGAGGTTAGCATTTTATATCATACCCCCAAGACATGCTAACCTCTCACCATTACAATAACAGGGGAGGTTAGCATTTTATATCATACCTCCATGATATTTGTGCATCTATAACTTTCTCACTCATCATTATTCACGATTCATTCAGGACTAATCGTAACCATGGTAGCATCCATATAAATGTATATCCATATTAATCCTCTTGAGCGGACAGCTTGATGAAAACCAGTCAATATTCAGGTCCCCTGAGAAAGTAGACCTCTCTCTGTTTACATCACGTACACTATCAACCATTTCACACACATTATTTAGATACTGACTGTTAGCACTTGGTGGCCCATAAAATGTTTTAGATGAAGTGCCAAGTGAACCTGCAACCACAACACTTCAATAACACTTAAGATCTTCTCTAAACATTACAGGGATATGGCTCTGAATATATACAGTAACACCTCCCCTATAAACATTACAGGGATATGGCTCTGAATATATACAGTAACACCTCCCCTATAAGCATTACAGGGATATGGCTCTGAATATATACAGTAACTCCTCCCCTATAAACATTACTGGGATATGGCTCTGAATATATACAGTAACACCTCCCCTATAAACATTACAGGGATATGGCTCTGAATATATACAGTAACACCTCCCCTATAAGCATTACAGGGATATGGCTCTGAATATATACAGTAACTCCTCCCCTATAAACATTACAGGGATATGGCTCTGAATATATACAGTAACTCCTCCCCTATAAACATTACAGGGATATGGCTCTGAATATATACAGTAACTCCTCCCCTATAAACATTACAGGGATATGGCTCTGAATATATACAGTAACACCTCCCCTATAAACATTACAGGGATATGGCTCTGAATATATACAGTAACACCTCCCCTATAAGCATTACAGGGATATGGCTCTGAATATATACAGTAACTCCTCCCCTATAAACATTACAGGGATATGGCTCTGAATATATACAGTAACTCCTCCCCTATAAACATTACAGGGATATGGCTCTGAATATATACAGTAACTCCTCCCCTATAAACATTACAGGGATATGGCTCTGAATATATACAGTAACACCTCCCCTATAAACATTACAGGGATATGGCTCTGAATATATACAGTAACACCTCCCCTATAAGCATTACAGGGATATGGCTCTGAATATATACAGTAACTCCTCCCCTATAAACATTACAGGGATATGGCTCTGAATATATACAGTAACTCCTCCCCTATAAACATTACAGGGATATGGCTCTGAATATATACAGTAACTCCTCCCCTATAAACATTACAGGGATATGGCTCTGAATATATACAACAACACCTCCCCTATAAACATTACAGGGATATGGCTCTGAATATATACAGTAACACCTCCCCTATAAGCATTACAGGGATATGGCTCTGAATATATACAGTAACACCTCCCCTATAAACATTACAGGGATATGGATCTGAATATATACAGCAACACCTCCCCTATAAGCATTACAGGGATATGGCTCTGAATATATACAGTAACACCTCCCCTATAAACATTACAGGGATATGGATCTGAATATATACAGCAACACCTCCCCTATAAACATTACAGGGATATGGCTCTGAATATATACAGTAACACCTCCCCTATAAACATTACAGGGATATGGCTCTGAATATATACAGTAACACCTCCCCTATAAACATTACAGGGATATGGCTCTGAATATATACAGTAACACCTCCCCTATAAACATTACAGGGATGTGGCTCTGAATATATACAGTAACACCTCCCCTATAAACATTACAGGGATATGGATCTGAATATATACAGCAACACCTCCCCTATAAGCATTACAGGGATATGGCTCTGAATATATACAGTAACACCTCCCCTATAAACATTACAGGGATATGGCTCTGAATATATACAGTAACACCTCCCCTATAAACATTACAGGGATATGGCTCTGAATATATACAGTAACACCTCCCCTATAAACATTACAGGGATATGGTTCTGAATATATACAGTAACACCTCCCCTATAAACATTACAGGGATATGGCTCTGAATATATACAGTAACACCTCCCCTATAAACATTACAGGGATATGGCTCTGAATATATACAGTAACACCTCCCCTATAAACATTACAGGGATATGGCTCTGAATATATACAGCAACTCCTCCCCTATAAACATTACAGGGATATGGCTCTGAATATATACAGTAACACCTCCCCTATAAACATTACAGGGATATGACTCTGAATATATACAGTAACACCTCCCCTATAAACATTACAGGGATATGGCTCTGAATATATACAGTAACACCTCCCCTATAAACATTACAGGGATATGGCTCTGAATATATACAGTAACACCTCTCCTATAAACATTACAGGGATATGGCTCTGAATATATACAGTAACACCTCCCCCATAAGCATTACAGGGATATGGATCTGAATATATACAGTAACACCTCCCCTATAAACATTACAGGTATATGGCTCTGAATATATACAGGAACACCTCCCCTATAAGCATTACAGGGATATGGATCTGAATATATACAGTAACACCTCCCCTATAAACATTACAGGGATATGGCTCTGAATATATACAGTAACACCTCCCCTATAAACATTACAGGGATATGGCTCTGAATATATACAGTAACACCTCCCCTATAAACATTACAGGGATATGGCTCTGAATATATACAGTAACACCTCCCCTATAAACATTACAGGGATATGGCTCTGAATATATACAGTAACTCCTCCCCTATAAACATTACAGGGATATGGCTCTGAATATATACAGCAACACCTCCCCTATAAACATTACAGGTATATGGCTCTGAATATATACAGTAACTCCTCCCCTATAAACATTACAGGGATTATGGCTCTGAATATATACAGTAACACCTCCCCTATAAGCATTACAGGGATATGGCTCTGAATATATACAGTAACTCCAACCCCATAAGCATTACAGGTATATGGCTCTGAATATATACAGTAACACCTCCCCTATAAGCATTACAGGGATATGGCTCTGAATATATACAGCAACACCTCCCCTATAAACATTACAGGTATATGGCTCTGAATATATACAGTAACTCCTCCCCTATAAACATTACAGGGATTATGGCTCTGAATATATACAGTAACACCTCCCCTATAAGCATTACAGGGATATGGCTCTGAATATATACAGTAACTCCAACCCCATAAGCATTACAGGTATATGGCTCTGAATATATACAGCAACACCTCCCCTATACGCATTACAGGGATATGGCTCTGAATATATACAACACCTCCCCTATAAACATTACAGGGATATGGCTCTGAATATATACAGTAACACCTCCCCTATAAGCATTACAGGGATATGGCTCTGAATATATACAGTAACTCCAACCCCATAAGCATTACAGGTATATGGCTCTGAATATATACAGCAACACCTCCCCTATAAGCATTACAGGGATATGGCTCTGAATATATACAACACCTCCCCTATAAACATTACAGGGATATGGCTCTGAATATATACAGCAACACCTCCCCTATAAACATTACAGGGATATGGCTCTGAATATATACAGTAACTCCAACCCCATAAGCATTACAGGTATATGGCTCTGAATATATACAGCAACACCTCCCCTATAAGCATTACAGGGATGTGGCTCTGAATATATACAGGAACACCTCCCCTCTAAACATTACAGGGATATGGCTCTGAATATATACAGCAACACCTCCCCTCTAAACATTACAGGGATATGGCTCTGAATATATACAACACCTCCCCTATAAACATTACAGGGATATGGCTCTGAATATATACAGCAACACCTCCCCTATAAACATTACAGGGATATGGCTCTGAATATATACAGCAACACCTCCCCTATAAACATTACAGGGATATGGCTCTGAATATATACAGTAACTCCAACCCCATAAGCATTACAGGTATATGGCTCTGAATATATACAGTAACACCTCCCCTATAAACATTACAGGGATATGGCTCTGAATATATACAGGAACACCTCCCCTATAAACATTACAGGTATATGGCTCTGAATATATACAGTAACACCTCCCCTATAAACATTACAGGGATATGGCTCTGAATATATACAGCAACACCTCCCCTATAAACATTACAGGGATATGGCTCTGAATATATACAGCAACACCTCCCCTATAAACATTACAGGGATATGGCTCTGAATATATACAGTAACTCCTCCCCTATAAGCATTACAGGGATATGGCTCTGAATATATACAGTAACACCTCCCCTATAAGCATTACAGGTATATGGCTCTGAATATATACAGTAACACCTCCCCTATAAGCATTACAGGTATATGGCTCTGAATATATACAGTAACACCTCCCCTATAAACATTACAGGGATATGGCTCTGAATATATACAGTAACACCTCCCCTATAAACATTACAGGTATATGGCTCTGAATATATACAGCACCACCTCCCCTATAAACATTACAGGGATATGGCTCTGAATATATACAGCAACACCTCCCCTATAAACATTACAGGTATATGGCTCTGAATATATACAGTAACACCTCCCCTATAAACATTACAGGGATATGGCTCTGAATATATACAGTAACTCCAACCCCATAAGCATTACAGGGATATGGCTCTGAATATATACAGCAACACCTCCCCTATAAACATTACAGGGATATGGCTCTGAATATATACAACACCTCCCCTATAAACATTACAGGGATATGGCTCTGAATATATACAGCAACACCTCCCCTATAAACATTACAGGGATATGGCTCTGAATATATACAGCAACACCTCCCCTATAAACATTACAGGGATATGGCTCTGAATATATACAGCAACACCTCCCCTATAAACATTACAGGGATATGGCTCTGAATATATACAGCAACACCTCCCCTATAAACATTACAGGGATATGGCTCTGAATATATACAGCAACACCTCCCCTGTAAGCATTACAGGGATATGGCTCTGAATATATACAGCAACACCTCCCCTATAAACATTACAGGGATATGGCTCTGAATATATACAACACCTCCCCTATAAACATTACAGGGATATGGCTCTGAATATATACAGTAACACCTCCCCTATAAACATTACAGGGATATGGCTCTGAATATATACAGCAACACCTCCCCTATAAACATTACAGGGATATGGCTCTGAATATATACAGCAACACCTCCCCTATAAACATTACAGGGATGTGGATCTGAATATATACAGTAACTCCAACCCTATAAACATTACAGGGATATGGCTCTGAATATATACAGCAACACCTCCCCTATAAACATTACAGGGATATGGCTCTGAATATATACAGCAACACCTCCCCTATAAACATTACAGGGATATGGCTCTGAATATATACAGTAACACCTCCCCTATAAACATTACAGGGATGTGGCTCTGAATATATACAGCAACACCTCCCCTATAAGCATTACAGGGATGTGGCTCTGAATATATACAGCAACACCTCCCCTATAAACATTACAGGGATATGGCTCTGAATATATACAGCAACACCTCCCCTATAAACATTACAGGGATATGGCTCTGAATATATACAACACCTCCCCTATAAACATTACAGGGATATGGCTCTGAATATATACAGCAACACCTCCCCTATAAACATTACAGGGATATGGCTCTGAATATATACAACACCTCCCCTATAAACATTACAGGGATATGGCTCTGAATATATACAGTAACACCTCCCCTATAAACATTACAGGGATATGGCTCTGAATATATACAACACCTCCCCTATAAACATTACAGGGATATGGCTCTGAATATATACAGTAACACCTCCCCTATAAACATTACAGGGATATGGCTCTGAATATATACAGTAACACCTCCCCTATAAACATTACAGGGATATGGCTCTGAATATATACAGTAACACCTCCCCTATAAACATTACAGGGAATATGGCTCTGAATATATACAGTAACTCCAACCCCATAAGCATTACAGGTATATGGCTCTGAATATATACAGTAACTCCAACCCCATAAGCTTTCATGTCTCTTGTATGAATGTTATATCCTTGTATTGCTACGGATGTATCATCAAATTAATTATCTAAGTGAGTCTCAGAAATGGCTATTATATGAATGTTGTCTGATGTTAGCAAGTTATTGATTTCGTGAACCTTATTTCTGAGGCATCATATATTAATATGAGCTATTTTCAGCCCTTTCCTTGGGAGCTGATCAGAGACATAATATGGAAAAGAGGAAACAAAGCAAGAGAAAATAATACATTTAGCAGTCCAGTAATCAGTTGGTGTGTGTGTGTGTGTGTGTGCTGCGGGGTTGAGGCTCTGAACCCATAGGCTTGGCTCTCTCATCCCTTCCAGGTTTCTGGGAGGGAGGGTGAACAATGAGCCTGTCGTAGCGGATGTAAGCAATGTCCCCACACGCTCTGGCAGCTTTCATGGCTGGGATAATTTATTTCCTCTTCTGGCGCACAGCTTCAGGATAGTCCTCATTGAGGAAGATATACGTTCCTCTCAAGTTCTTGGCTCTTTCCAGAACAGCTACCTTGTCCTTTAACCTCAAGAACTTGACCACTATTGGCCTGGGCCTGTCACCTGGACCTGTCACCTGGACCTGTCACCTGGGCCTGTCACCTGGACCTGTCACCTGGACCTGTCACCTGGGCCTGTCACCTGGGCCTGTCACCTGGGCCTGTCACCTGGGCCTGTCACCTGGACCTGTCACCTGGGCCTGTCACCTGGGCCTGTCACCTGGGCCTGTCACCTGGACCTGTCACCTGGACCAGTCACCTGGACCAGTCACCTGGGCCTGACAAGCGAAGTCCCTCAATAAGGCCTTGAAGAGGTCCCACTACATAATCCATGACGACATTCTGTAAAAATCAAATCTTATTTGTCACATGCGTCGAATACAACAACCTTACAGTGAGGTTACAACAATGCAGGTACAGAGTCAATGGAAACCGGTTAGTCGTGGTAATTGAGGTAATACAGTTGAAGCCGGAAGTTTACACACACTTACATGCCAAATACATTTAAACTCAGTTTTTCACAATTCCTGACATTTTAATCCTAGTAAAAATTCCCTGTTTTAGGTCAGTTAGGATCACCACTATGTTTTAAGAATGTGAAATGTCAGAATAATAGTAGAGAAAATGATTTATTTCAGCTTTTATTTCTTTCATCACATTCCCAGTGGGTCAGAAGTTTACATACACTCAATTAATATTTGGTAGCATTGTCTTTAAATTGTTTAACTTGGGTCAAACGTTTCAGGTAGCCTTCCACAAGCTTCCCACAATAAGTTGGGTGAATTTTAGCCAAATCCTCCTGACAGAGCTGGTGTAACTGAGTCAGGTTTGTAGGCCTCCTTGCTCGCACACGTTTTTTCAGTTCTGCCCACACATTTTCTAATGAAATATGCTTGGGGTCATTGTCCATTTGGAAGACCCATTTGTGACCAAGCTTTAACTTCCTGACTGATGTCTTGAGATGTTGCTTCAATATGTCCACATAATTTTCCTCCCTCATGATGCCATCTGTTTTGTGAAGTGCACCAGTCCCTCCTGCAGCAAAGCCCCCCCACAACATGATAATGCCACCCCTTGTGCTTCACGGTTGGGATGGTGTTCTTCAGCTTGCAAGCCTCCCCTTTTCCTCCAAACATAACAATGGTCAGTATGGCCAAACGGTTCTATTTTAGTTTCATCAGACCAAAGGCCATTTCTCCAAAAAGTACGATCTTTGTCCCCATGTGCAGTTGCAAACCGTAGTCTGGCTTTTTTTATGGCGGTTTTGGAGTAGTGGCTTCTTCCTTGCTGAGCGGCCTTATGGTTATGTCAATATAGGACTTGTTTTACTGTGGATATAGATACTTTTGTACCTGTTTCCTCCAGCATCTTCACAAGGTCCTTTGCTGTGGTTCTGGGATTGATTTGCAATTTTCACACCAAAGTACGTTCATCTCTAGGAGACAGAATGCGTCTCCTTCCTGAGCGGTATGACGGCTGCGTGGTCCCATGGTGTTTCTACTTGCGTACTATTGTTTGTACAGATGAACGTGGTACCTTCAGGCGTTTGGAAATAGCTCCCAAGGATGTACCATACTTGTGGAGGTCTACAATTATTTTTCTGAGGTATTGGCTGATTTCTTTTGATTTTCCCATGATGTTAAGCAAAGAGGCACTGAGTTTGAAGGTAGGCCTTGAAATACATCCACAGGTACACCTCCAATTGACTCAAATGATGTCAATTAGCCTATCAGAAGCTTCTAAAGCCATTACATAATTTTCTGGAATTTTCCAAGCTGTTTAAAGGCAGTCAACTTAATGTATGTAAACTTCTGACCAACTGGAATTGTGATACAGTGAATTATAAGTGAAATAATCTGTCTGTAACTAACTAACTATGTAAACTAGTTTTAATGACTCCAACCTAAGTGTATGTAAACTAGTTTTAATGACTCCAACCTGAGTGTATGTAAACTAGTTTTAATGACTCCAACCTGAGTGTATGTAAACTAGTTTTAATGACTCCAACCTAAGTGTATGTAAACTAGTTTTAATGACTCCAACCTAAGTGGATGTAAACTAGTTTTAATGACTCCAACCTAAGTGGATGTAAACTAGTTTTAATGACTCCAACCTAAGTGTATGTAAACTAGTTTTAATGACTCCAACCTAAGTGGATGTAAACTAGTTTTAATGACTCCAACCTAAGTGGATGTAAACTAGTTTTAATGACTCCAACCTAAGTGGATGTAAACTAGTTTTAATGACTCCAACCTAAGTGGATGTAAACTAGTTTTAATGACTCCAACCTAAGTGTATGTAAACTAGTTTTAATGACTCCAACCTAAGTGGATGTAAACTAGTTTTAATGACTCCAACCTAAGTGTATGTAAACTAGTTTTAATGACTCCAACCTAAGTGTATGTAAACTAGTTTTAATGACTCCTAACCTAAGTGTATGTAAACTAGTTTTAATGACTCCAACCTAAGTGGATGTAAACTAGTTTTAATGACTCCCAACCTAAGTGGATGTAAACTAGTTTTAATGACTCCAACCTAAGTGTATGTAAACTAGTTTTAATGACTCCTAACCTAAGTGTATGTAAACTAGTTTTAATGACTCCAACCTAAGTGGATGTAAACTAGTTTTAATGACTCCCAACCTAAGTGGATGTAAACTAGTTTTAATGACTCCAACCTAAGTGTATGTAAACTAGTTTTAATGACTCCAACCTAAGTGGATGTAAACTAGTTTTAATGACTCCAACCTGAGTGGATGTAAACTAGTTTTAATGACTCCTAACCTAAGTGTATGTAAACTAGTTTTAATGACTCCAACCTGAGTGGATGTAAACTAGTTTTAATGACTCCTAACCTAAGTGTATGTAAACTAGTTTTAATGACTCCAACCTAAGTGTATGTAAACTAGTTTTAATGACTCCTAACCTAAGTGTATGTAAACTAGTTTTAATGACTCCAACCTAAGTGTATGTAAACTAGTTTTAATGACTCCAACCTAAGTGTATGTAAACTAGTTTTAATGACTCCAACCTAAGTGTATGTAAACTAGTTTTAATGACTCCAACCTGAGTGTATGTAAACTAGTTTTAATGACTCCAACCTAAGTGTATGTAAACTAGTTTTAATGACTCCAACCTAAGTGTATGTAAACTAGTTTTAATGAATCCAACCTAAGTGTATGTAAACTAGTTTTAATGACTCCTAACCTAAGTGTATGTAAACTAGTTTTAATGACTCCAACCTAAGTGGATGTAAACTAGTTTTAATGACTCCAACCTAAGTGGATGTAAACTAGTTTTAATGACTCCAACCTAAGTGGATGTAAACTAGTTTTAATGACTCCAACCTAAGTGTATGTAAACTAGTTTTAATGACTCCCAACCTAAGTGTATGTAAACTAGTTTTATTGACTCCAACCTAAGTGTATGTAAACTAGTTTTAATGACTCCAACCTGAGTGAATGTAAACTAGTTTTAATGACTCCAACCTAAGTGTATGTAAACTAGTTTTAATGACTCCAACCTAAGTGTATGTAAACTAGTTTTAATGACTCCAACCTAAGTGTATGTAAACTAGTTTTAATGACTCCAACCTAAGTGTATGTAAACTAGTTTTAATGACTCCAACCTAAGTGGATGTAAACTAGTTTTAATGACTCCTAACCTGAGTGGATGTAAACTAGTTTTAATGACTCCTAACCTAAGTGTATGTAAACTTCAGACTTCAACTGTATGTACATGTAGGTAGAGTTAATATAGTGATAGATAATAACAGAGAGTAGCAGCAGCGAAGAAGAGGGGGGGGGGGGGGCAATGCAAATAGTCTGGGTAGCCATTTGATTAGATGTTCAGGAGTCTTATGGCTTGGGGGTAGAAGTAGACTAGACTTAGCGCTCCGGTACCGCTTGCCGTGCGGTAGCAGAGAGAACAGTCTATGACTAGGGTGGCTGAAGTCTTTGACAATGTTTAGGGCCTTCCTCTGACACCACCTGGTGTAGAGGTCCTGGATGGCAGGAAGCTTGTCCCCAGTGATGTACTGGGCCGTACCTTTAGAGTAACCTTTAGAGGATCTTAGGACCCATGCCAAATCTTTTCAGTCTCCTGAGGGGGAAAAGGTTTTGTCATGCCCTCTTCACGACTGTCTTGGTGTGCTAGGACCATGTTAGTTTGTTGGTGATGTGGACACCAAGGAACTTGGAAGCTCTCAACCTGCTCCACTACAGCCCCGTCGATGAGAATGGGGGCGTGCTCGGTTCTCCTTTTCCTGTAGTCCACAATCATCTCCTTTGTCTTCATCACGTTGAGGGAGAGGTTGATGTCTTGGCACCACACGGCCAGGTCTCTGACCTCCCTATAGGCTGTCTCATCGTTGTCGGTGATCAGGCCTACAACTACATCGGCAAAATTAATGATGGGGTTGGAGTTGTGCCAAAAGCTGCCAAGGGTACGCATCTTCACACTTCTCGGCACCCTCGATGCATTTTCTGCAGTGCAACCTGGATGAAGAGAGTTTGCACTCTATAGGAGAGGGGAAATAGTTCTATGGGAGAGGGGAAATAGTTCTATGGGAGAGGGGAAATAGTTCTATGGGAGAGGGGAAATAGTTCTATAGGAGAGGGGAAATAGTTCTATGGGAGAGGGGAAATAGTTCTATGGGAGAGGGGAAATAGTTCTATAGGAGAGGGGAAATAGTTCTATAGGAGAGGGGAAATAGTTCTATAGGAGAGGGGAAATAGTTCTATAGGAGAGGGGAAATAGTTCTATAGGAGAGGGGAAATAGTTCTATAGGAGAGGGGAAATAGTTCTATGGGGAATCACAGCTGACACTGATTAGTGTTTTCACTACTATCTCTATGGCACTCACCTGACAGAACTACAGCCCGAGGATAGTGTACAAACCAGAACCTGACAGAACTACAGCCCGAGGATAGTGTACAAACCAGAACCTGACAGAACTACAGCCTGAGAGCAGTGTACAAACCAGAACCTGACAGAACTACAGCCTGAGTGGCACAGCGGTCTTAAGACACTGCATCTCAGTGCTACAGACAACCTGGTTCGAATCCAGGCTGTATCACAACTGGCCGTGATTGGGAATCCCATAGGGCGGCGCACAATTAGCCCAGCGTCGTCCAGGTTTGGCCGGGGGTAGGCTGTCATTGTAAATAATAATTTGTTCTTAACTGACTTTCCTGGTTAAATAAAATGTTCACTTCAGGGGCCTGAAACGCCCCATAATTCAATTCGCGATGATTGTACATCCGCTCAGAAAAGTCTGCCAAAACGTCAATATGGAGTCAACATACAAGTGTAAGTAAAATCAAATGTAAATAAGTTAGAAATTGCACTACTAACGAACAAACACGTCTCATATATATATGAGCAGCAGCGCCTCTTCAACCTCAGGAGGCTGAAGAAATTCGGCTTGTCACCAAAAGCACTCACAAACTTCTACAGATGCACAATCGAGAGCATCCTGGCGGGCTGTATCACCGCCTGGTACGGCAACTGCTCCGCCCTCAACCGTAAGGCTCTCCAGAGGGTAGTGAGGTCTGCACAACGCATCACCGGGGGCAAACTACCTGCCCTCCAGGACACCTACACCACCCGATGTTACAGGAAGGCCATAAAGATCATCAAGGATATCAACCACCCGAACCACTGCCTGTTCACCCCGCTATCATCCAGAAGGCGAGGTCAGTACAGGTGCATCAAAGCTGGGACCGAGAGACTGAAAAACAGCTTCTATCTCAAGGCCATCAGACTGTTAAACAGCCACCACTAACATTGAGTGGCTGCTGCCAACACACTGTCATTGACACTGACCCAACTCCAGCCACTTTAATAATGGGAATTGATGGGAAATGATGTAAATATATCACTAGCCACTTTAAACAATGCTACCTTATATAATGTTACTTACCCTACATTATTCATCTCATATGCATACGTATATCCTGTACTCTACATCATCGACTGCATCCTTATGTAATACATGTATCACTAGCCACTTTAACTATGCCACTTTGTTTACTTTGTCTACATTCTCATCTCATATGTATATACTGTACTCGATACCATACTGTATGCTGCTCTGTACCATCACTCATTCATATATCTTTATGTACATATTCTTTATCCCCTTACACTGTGTATAAGACAGTAGTTTTGGAATTGTTAGTTAGATTACTTGTTGGTTATCTGCATTGTCGGAACTAGAAGCACAAGCATTTCGCTACACTCGCATTAACATCTGCTAACCATGTGTATGTGACAAATAAAATTTGATATTACCTTTATTTAACCAGGCAAGTCAGTTAAGAACAAATTCTTATTTTCAATGACGGCCTAAGAACAGTGGGTTAACTGCCTGTTCAGGGGTAGAACGACAGATTTGTACCTTGTCAGCTCGGGGATTTGAACTTGCAACCTTCCGGTTACTAGTCCAACGCTCTAACCACTAGGCTACCTTGCCACCCCATAAAGGTAATTATGTTTTTGTTTAGTTAGCTTTTGCTAATTGTAGAAATACAAAATGTTCCTTCTTCAGAAGTAGCTAGGCAGGCTAGTATATTAATAATTATATAGTTAATATAAGTAGACATGCACTCGTAATTGACTGTAGCGCATATAAAGCTACTGGTGACTGAAAACGAGTGACAAATATCCGGGCAAGGACGGTCCATTTAAAAATCACCCCTTCCTCCCGCGCCCGTTGCCCTGCAAGCGTCAACTCGTCAGACGTCATGATACGTCATCAGAAGTGTCCACTTCATTTGAGGGCTGAGGGGATAGGGGTTTGCATTTGAAGTGTTTTGAAAGCTGCCATCGTTTTAATTTTTTTTTTAAATCAAAGTTGCCGGGATGTCACGTGTTACTTGTACACTCGTAACAACCTAGGCATTATGAAACGTATGTTTGATCAAATGAGCTACACGTACCAAATAAGCCATTTTATTTGTTTGTTAACCAAATTCGACATTCCTTTATTGACCTCTTTACAAAAACTCCTCGCTTGGCGAGTGAAGAAAAACAAACCAAAAACGCAACCTGCTGGAGAAGGAAGATTTTGGGCCCAGTTTATCCCTCTCTGGTATACCACGTGTCGTTTATTGGATCAACAGAAGTTTCGTAATGATTAGGTTGTTACCAGTATACGGATATAAGTAGAACACGTGACACCCCGGAAACTTGGAGAAAAAAAAAAAAAAAACGTTTTATAACGGAAGTTGTGCATGTTGTCAACATGCGAATATGCCCTCTGATTGTCTAGAATAGTCCTTCTTCCCGACTGCCTTCCATTTTCGAAGACTTTTCTGTTCATTGTTAGAGCTGCCACTAGAGTATCTGGCCAATATAATGGATAGTCTGTGAGTGTACTCAAAGCAGCGACTCCGTGCCATTGCTACCACACACACATACCACTAGGTGGCAGCGTTGTCAATGTTGAAAGCTGATGTCTGAACTGAAGCCTTCGGAGCTGCGACAACAAGAAGGTCCATTGTGTTTTGGTTTTAATTTACTTACCATTTATTCACAAAGTCTTGAAATTCAACGCCGAAAATACCAGGCAGCTTAGGAGGAGGCTGGAAAAAGAAAAACAATCGCATCACAGAGGAGATGGATGGAGAGGATATATAGATGATTCAGCCTTGAAGAAATTACACTCAGGACATGGAGGCTTTCAGGCAGGCAGGCAGGCAGGCATTCGCGTAATGCATTCACAGTTCAGTATACCACCATCCCAATCAACATGGGAATGAAGGCAGGGTGATGCCTTACAGCAGAAACTGTCTATGATATTGTAACCAGGATTTATATGACTTTTGAATAAACTGAAAAATAGAAGCACATTTTTTATTTTTTTTTACATTTATTGTAGATTTCCATTTTTTTAATATTCAAATTAGTTGCTGAATTGACTGCCTTATTAAACTCAAATGGACCCCAAACCCCGATTGTAACAGTCTTTACTCACCTCATTAACTATGTAGTCCAGCAGTTCAAAGATAGCCATAGGAGTTCTGCTGTCTGGCCCACAGGCTGAGGGAAGACAGAAACAGGGCTGAGGGTTAACTCTCAATACGTCAGGTCTGCTGTCTAGCCCACAGGCTGAGGGTTAACTCTCAATAAGTCAAGCTCTGCTGTCTGGCCCACAGGCTGAGGGAAGACAGAAACAGGGCTGAGGGTTAACTCTCAATACGTCAGGTCTGCTGTCTGGCCCACAGGCTGAGGGTTAACTCTCAATAAGTCAGCTCTGCTGTCTGGCCCACAGGCTGAGGGTTAACTCTCAATACGTCAGGTCTGCTGTCTGGCCCACAGGCTGAGGGTTAACTCTCAATAAGTCAGCTCTGCTGTCTGGCCCACAGGCTGAGGGTTAACTCTCAATAAGTCAGCTCTGCTGTCTGGCCCACAGTCTGAGGGGTTAACTCTCAATAAGTCAGCTCTGCTGTCTGGCCCACAGTCTGAGGGGTTAACTCTCAATAAGTCAGCTCTGCTGTCTGGCCCACAGTCTGAGGGTTAACTCTCAATAAGTCAGGTAGTTGGCCCGGCTACTCAGATTGTAATCAGTATAACCTGTAATGACACACAGGAGATGAATGAGTGCAGACCTGAGATCTGGATCCCTTGTCCACAAAGTGTCTCAGAGGGCTGATCTAGGATCAGGTTCTCCTTGTTTATGTAATTGTATTCATTATGATCAAAAGGAAAACATGTATCCTATATCAGCACTTCTACTCTGAAAGGTTTTTGGGAATATGGGCCCAGAGATCTGAGCGGATTGTATAGATAAGCATTGTGCTATTTAATATTTAATTAGGATCCCCCATTAGCTGTTGTTGAAGCAGCAGCGACTCTTCTTGGGATTCCACGCAGAACACAGAACATGAAACAGAACATCAATAGACAAGAACAGCACAAGGACTGAACTACACAAATTTAACCTAAGAACACTTACAATCCACCTCATTTTTCACCAAACTAATGCTATGGGCACAGTCTAACTACGGAAGTGATTTTAATTTGATTTGATTTGACCTTTATTTAACTAGGCAAGTCAGTTAAGAACAAATTCTTCTTTACAATGACGGCCGACCAGAAGGCCTCTCCTGCGGGGACGGGGGCCTTGGATTAAAAATAAAATAAAAATATAGGATAAAACACACATCGTGGCAAGAGAGACACCACAACACTACATAAAGACCTAAGACAACAACATAGCAAGGCAGGAACACATGACAACACAGCATGGTAGCAACACAGCATGGTAGCAACACAACATGGTAGCAGCACAAAACATGGTAGCAGCACAAAACATGGTACACACATTATTGGGCTACAGACAACAGCACAAAGGGCAAGAAGGTTAGAGACAACAATACATCACACAAAGCAGCCACAACTGTCAGTAAGAGTGTCCATGATTGAGTCTATGAATGAAGAGATGGAGATAAAACTGTCCAGTTTGAGTGTCCATGATTGAGTCTATGAATGAAGAGATGGAAATAAAACTGTCCAGTTTGAGTGTCCATGATGGAGTCTATGAATGAAGAGATGGAGATAAAACTGTCCAGTTTGAGTGTTTGAATGAAGAGATGGAGATAAAACTGTCCAGTTTGAGTGTCCATGATGGAGTCTATGAATGAAGAGATGGAAATAAAACTGTCCAGTTTGAGTGTTTGAATGAAGAGATGGAGATAAAACTGTCCAGTTTGAGTGTCCATGATGGAGTCTATGAATGAAGAGATGGAGATAAAACTGTCCAGTTTGAGTGTCCATGATGGAGTCTATGAATGAAGAGGTTAAACTGTCCTGTAACGGATTGGACTTCCTCTTTACCTCCCTGCAAATAATACTCCATGATGGAGTCTATGAATGAAGAGGTTAAACTGTCCAGTTTGAGTGTCCATGATGGAGTCTATGAATGAAGAGGTTAAACTGTCCTGTAACGGATTGGACTTCCTCTTTACCTCCCTGCAAATAATACTCCATGATGGAGTCTATGAATGAAGAGGTTAAACTGTCCTGTAATGATTGGACTTCCTCTTTAGCAAATAATACTCCATGATGGAGTCTATGAATGAAGAGGTTAAACTGTCCAGACTTCCTCTTTTTGCAAATAGTGTCCATGATGGAGTCTATGAATGAAGAGGTTAAACTGTCCTGTAACGGATTGGACTTCCTCTTTACCTCCCTGCAAATAATACTCCATGATGGAGTCTATGAATGAAGAGGTTAAACTGTCCTGTAACGGATTGGACTTCCTCTTTACCTCCCTGCAAATAATACTCCATGATGGAGTCTATGAATGAAGAGGTTAAACTGTCCAGTTTGAGTGTCCATGATGGAGTCTATGAATGAAGAGGTTAAACTGTCCTGTAACGGATTGGACTTCCTCTTTACCTCCCTGCAAATAATACTCCATGATGGAGTCTATGAATGAAGAGGTTAAACTGTCAGTTACCTCCCTGCAAATAATACTCCATGATGGAGTCTATGAATGAAGAGGTTAAACTGTCCTGTAACGGATTGGACTTCCTCTTTACCTCCCTGCAAATAATACTCCATGATGGAGTCTATGAATGAAGAGGTTAAACTGTCCTGTAACGGATTGGACTTCCTCTTTACCTCCCTGCAAATAATACTTCAATCTACATGTAATGAAAAAAGAATATAGAAACTATTCTATTTAACTGTAGCAATTCAACAACAAACGCTGTTTAGCCTGCACATCTTTTACAGCATGGCATTGCCTCGTTGCTCGAGTGGTTTGCAAGTGATTCCCATTTCTCTGATGGTTGCCAATTCCTTTGGGACCTCTTGTTCCACTGTGCTCATCTCTCTGTCTGTCCTGTGCAACTATTTTCAATGTTTCGGTGCAACAATGTTATCATAACCGGCCCAAAAGTGATAACACAAAACACACTTTCTCTCCTCAACTTTCCCTGTGTGTTAATTTGGCCTATGCTTGTTGTCCTGTTTTACATTCAGCAATTATCTACATCAAGCCTGCTTCTCTCCCATCTTACAGACTCTTGACCAGTGCTATTTAGGCCTAGTATAAATATATGTCCTATCGCTTTGCAGCCTATAGTTTTTCCTGTGATTTCCTGACAACATGACGAGGTGCCACTGCAGTGGGGATAGCTGCCATTTTACAGACTCCTGACCCAGACAAGATGACGAGGTGCCCCTGCAGTGGATAGCTGCCATTTTACAGAATCCTGACCCAGACAAGATGACGAGGTGCCCCTGCAGTGGATAGCTGCCATTTTACAGACTCCTGACCCAGACAAGATGACGAGATGCCCCTGCAGTGGATAGCTGCCATTTTACAGACTCCTGACCCAGACAAGATGACGAGGTGCCCCTGCAGTGGATAGCTGCCATTTTACAGACTCCTGACCCAGACAAGATGACGAGGTGCCCCTGCAGTGGATAGCTGCCATTTTACAGACTCCTGACCCAGACAAGATGACGAGGTGCCCCTGCAGTGGATAGCTGCCATTTTACAGACACCTGACCCAGACAAGATGACGAGGTGCCCCTGCAGTGGATAGCTGCCATTTTACAGACACCTGACCCAGACAAGATGACGAGGTGCCCCTGCAGTGGATAGCTGCCATTTTACAGACTCCTGACCCAGACAAGATGACGAGGTGCCCCTGCAGTGGATAGCTGCCATTTTACAGACTCCTGACCCAGACAAGATGACGAGGTGCCCCTGCAGTGGATAGCTGCCATTTTACAGACACCTGACCCAGACAAGATGAGGTGCCCCTGCAGTGGTGGATAGCTGTGCCCCTGCAGGTGCCCCTGCAGTGGATAGCTGCCATTTTACAGACTCCTGACCCAGACAAGATGACGAGGTGCCCCTGCAGTGGATAGCTGCCATTTTACAGACTTCTGACCCAGACAAGATGACGAGGTGCCCCTGCAGTGGATAGCTGCCATTTTACAGACTCCTGACCCAGACAAGATGACGAGGTGCCCCTGCAGTGGATAGCTGCCATTTTACAGACTCCTGACCCAGACAAGATGACGAGGTGCCCCTGCAGTGGATAGCTGCCATTTTACAGACACCTGACCCAGACAAGATGACGAGGTGCCCCTGCAGTGGATAGCTGCCATTTTACAGACTCCTGACCCAGACAAGATGACGAGGTGCCCCTGCAGTGGATAGCTGCCATTTTACAGACACCTGACCCAGACAAGATGACGAGGTGCCCCTGCAGTGGATAGCTGCCATTTTACAGACTCCTGACCCAGACAAGATGACGAGGTGCCCCTGCAGTGGATAGCTGCCATTTTACAGACACCTGACCCAGACAAGATGACGAGGTGCCCCTGCAGTGGATAGCTGCCATTTTACAGACACCTGACCCAGACAAGAGACGAGGTGCCCCCAGTGGATAGCTGCCATTTTACAGACACCTGACCCAGACAAGATGACGAGGTGCCCCTGCAGTGGATAGCTGCCATTTTACAGACACCTGACCCAGACAAGATGACGAGGTGCCCCTGCAGTGGATAGCTGCCATTTTACAGACACCTGACCCAGACAAGATGACGAGGTGCCCCTGCAGTGGATAGCTGCCATTTTACAGACACCTGACCCAGACAAGATGACGAGGTGCCCCTGCAGTGGATAGCTGCCATTTTACAGACACCTGACCCAGACAAGATGACGAGGTGCCCCTGCAGTGGATAGCTGCCATTTTACAGACACCTGCCATTTTTTGTTGTTGCTGATCTTAACAATTTTTGTACATAATGTTTCCGCCATAATTTGCTATGACTGGGGAAAAAAAGGCTTCTTGACATCAGAACAGCGACCACTAACCTCGATTTGGATGAAGATTTAAACTTCAATGAGTCGGCAGATCTGGATCTTATGCTTTTACCCCGGACCTGATCACAAGAACTCGAAAGAGGAGGCGAAAGAGCAGGGGCAAGCGAGGCGGCATCATGATTACGTACATGGATCACTGGTCTACAGTATCTCTGCTTTTAACTGGTCTCTTAGTGATAATGAGACCTTTCTAGGTTCATGGATCACTGGTCTACAGTATCTCTGCTTTTAGCTGGTCTCTTAGTGATAATGAGACCTTTCTAGGTTCATGGATCACTGGTCTACAGTATCTCTGCTTTTAACTGGTCTCTTAGTGATAATGAGACCTTTCTAGGTTCATGGATCACTGGTCTACAGTATCTCTGCTTTTAGCTGGTCTCTTAGTGATAATGAGACCTTTCTAGTTTCATGGATCACTGGTCTACAGTATCTCTGCTTTTAACTGGTCTCTTAGTGATAATGTCTGCGAGCATCTAGATCACCGTCGCCTTCCTGTTTTGTTTGGTGACCATACAGGGTAGCCTAGTGGTTAGAGTGTAGAGGTGGCAGGTAGTCTAGTGGTTAGAGTGTAGAGGTGGCAGGTAGCCTAGTGGTTAGAGTGTAGAGGTGGCAGGTAGCCTAGTGGTTAGAGTGTAGAGGTGGTAGGTAGTCTAGTGGTTAGAGTGTAGAGGTGGCAGGGTAGCCTAGTGGTTAGAGTGTAGAGGGGGCAGGGTAGCCTAGTGGTTAGAGTGTAGAGGTGGCAGGGTAGCCTAGTGGTTAGAGTGTAGAGGTGGCAGGGTAGCCTAGTGGTTAGAGCATTGGACTAGTAACCGAAAGGTGAACATACAATCGATAGAGAGGAAAAACTGGTCGAGCTCCGTTCCAGATCTGAAGAACTGTAATATCTTTTCACAGAGAAGTGGCGAGGACATGGATAATATAAACCTCGCTGGCTTTTCCATTTTCTATTTTTATTTATTTAACCTTTATTTTAACTAGGCAAGTCAGTTTACCTAACCCGGTCACACCCAGATGACGCTGGGCCAATTGTGCACCGCCCTGTGGCACTCCCAATCACGGCCGGATGTGATACAGCCCGGATTCGAACCAGGGACTGCAGTGACACCTCCCGCCACTCGGGAGCCCATGCATTGTCAAGATAGGACGGCAGGTAAGATGAGAAGTGGAAGGGTTAAAAAACAGCTGGTGTCCAAGCTCTAATGTTAAAGGGATACGCCAGGAGTTTTAGTAATTAATCTACTTCCCCAGAATCATATTTGGTGTTTGGTATTTTATTAGGATCCCCATTAGCTGTTGCAAAAGAAGCAGCTACTCTTTTCTCTTTTTTTTTCACAGAACACAGAACATGAAACATAATACAGAACATCATTAGGCAAGAACAGCTCAAGGACAGAACTACACACAGTTTTTTGAAAAGGCACATGTAGCCCACATATCAATACACACAAACTATCTAGGTCAAATAGGGGAGAGGCGTTGTGCCGTGAGGTGTTACTTTATCTGATTTTTCAAACCAGGTTTGCTGTTTATTTGAGCAATATGAGATGGAAGGAAGTTCCATGCAATAATGTCTCTATGTCATTCTGTACGTTTTCTTGAATTTATTCTGGATTTGGGGACTATGAAAAGACCCCTGGTGGCATGTCTGGTGGGATAAGTGTATGTAAGTTGACTATGCAAACAATTTGGGATTTTCAACACATTAATGTTTCTTATAAAAAGAAGAAGTGACGCAGTCAGTCTCTCCTCAACTCTTAGCCAAGAGAGACTGGCAGCATAGTGTTAATATCAGCCCTCTGATTACAGTCAGTCTTTCCTCAACTCTTAACCAAGAGAGACTGGCAGCATAGTGTTAATATCAGCCCTCTGATTACAGTCAGTCTTTCCTCAACTCTTAACCAAGAGAGACTGGGCAGCCCTCTGATTACAGTCAGTCTCTCCTCATCTCTTAGCCAAGAGAGACTGGGCAGCCCTCTGATTACAGTCAGTCTCTCCTCAACTCTCAGCCAAGAGAGACTGGCAGCATAGTGTTAATATCAGCCCTCTGATTACAGTCAGTCTTTCCTCAACTCTTAACCAAGAGAGACTGGGCAGCCCTCTGATTACAGTCAGTCTCTCCTCATCTCTTAGCCAAGAGAGACTGGGCAGCCCTCTGATTACAGTCAGTCTCTCCTCAACTCTTAGCCAAGAGAGACTGGCAGCAGTATTAATATCAGCCCCCTGATTACAGTCAGTCTTTCCTCAACTCTTAGCCAAGAGAGACTGGCAGCATAGTATTAATATCAGCCCCCTGATTACAGTCAGTCTCTCCTCAACTCTTAGCCAAGAGAGACTGGCAGCATAGTATTAATATCAGCCCTCTGATTACAGTCAGTCTCTCCTCAACTCTGAGCCAAGAGAGACTGGCAGCAGTGTTAATATCAGCCCTCTGATTACAGTCAGTCTCTCCTCAACTCTTAGCCAAGAGAGACTGGGCAGCCCTCTGATTACAGTCAGTCTCTCCTCAACTCTGAGCCAAGAGAGACTGGCAGCAGTGTTAATATCAGCCCTCTGATTACAGTCAGTCTCTCCTCAACTCTTAACCAAGAGAGACTGGCAGCATAGTATTAATATCAGCCCTCTGATTACAGTCAGTCTTTCCTCAACTCTTAACCAAGAGAGACTGGCAGCATAGTATTAATATCAGCCCTCTGATTACAGTCAGTCTCTCCTCAACTCTTAACCAAGAGAGACTGGCAGCATAGTATTAATATCAGCCCTCTGATTACAGTCAGTCTCTCCTCAACTCTTAACCAAGAGAGACTGGCAGCATAGTATTAATATCAGCCCTCTGATTACAGTCAGTCTCTCCTCAACTCTTAGCCAAGAGAGACTGGCAGCATAGTATTAATATCAGCCCTCTGATTACAGTCAGTCTCTCCTCAACTCTTAACCAAGAGAGACTGGCAGCATAGTATTAATATCAGCCCTCTGATTACAGTCAGTCTTTCCTCAACTCTTAGCCAAGAGAGACTGGCAGCATAGTATTAATATCAGCGATCTGATTACAATGAAGAGCAAAACATGCCGCTCTGTTCTGGGCCAGATGCAGTTTAACTAGGTCCTTGCAGCACTGGACCACACGACTGGACAATAATCAAGATGAGACAAAACTAGAGCCGACAGAACTTGCTTTGTGGAGTGTGGTGTCAAAAAGCAGAGCATCTCTTTATTACTGACAGACCTCTCCCCATCTTTAAAACCATTGAATCTATATGTTTTGACCATGACAGTTTACAATCTAAGATAACACCAAGTAATTTAGTCTCTTCAACTTGTTCAACAGCCACACCATTCATTACCAGATTCAGCTGAGGTCTAGAACTTAACAAAGAGTTGCAGTCTGTTTTGGAATGGGTGGCCAGTAATAAACTGGTCCTGAACATCTCTAAAACTAAGAGCCATGTATTTGGTACATATCATTTCTTAAGGGTTTCAGTGACTTCATTAGCTGTGGTTGTTGATGGGTATGTGGTTGAATCATCAGCATACATGGACACACCTGCTTTGTTTAATGCCAGTGGCAGGTCATTGGTAAAAATAGAAAAGAGTAGAGGGCCTAGAGAGCTGCCCTGCGGTACACCACACTTTACCGGTTTGATGCTAGTGAAGCGTTCTATTAGTTCTATTAGATAGATAGCTCTGAATCCACGACATGGCAGAGGTTGAAAAGTCATAGCACTTAAGTTTTTTCAACAACAGATTATGGTCAACAATATCAAAGGCAGCACTGAGGTACTGAAATCTAACAGTACAGCTCCCACAATCTTGTTATTATCAATGTATTTCAACCAATCATCAGTCATTTGTGTCGGTGCAGTGCATGTTGAGTGCCCTTCTCTATAAGCATGCTGAAAGTCTGTCGTTAATTTGTTTACAGAGAAATAACATGTATTTGGTCAGTTTACTAAGAGCTGGCAGCAAGCTGATAGGTCTGCTGTTAGAACCAGTAAAGGCCTCTTTACCACTCTTGGGTAGCGGAATTACTTTGGCTTCCCTCCAGGCCTGAGGACAAAGACTTTCCTCTAGACTCAGATTAAAGATATGACAGATAGGAGTGGCTATAGAGTCAATAAGCCATCTGATTGGATGAAAGATGGAGTTGAATGTGTTTCTGCCCATAATTTCATTTAAAGTGTTTTTCCATTGTTCTTTATATCATTGATCTTGGCTTCATAATATAGTTTCTTCTTTGTGTTGAGTTCAGTCACATAATTTCTCAATTTGCAGTAAATCAGCCAGTCAGATGTGCAGCCGGACTTATTAGCCACTCCTTTTGCCCCCATCTCTTTTAACCATTACAGTTTCAACCATTACAGTTTCAACCATTACAGTTTCAACCATTACAGTTTCAACCATTACAGTTTCAACCATTACAGTTTCAACCATTACAGTTTCAACCATTACAGTTTCAACCATTACAGTTTCAACCATTACAGTTTCAACCATTACCGTTTCAACCATTACAGTTTCAACCATTACAGTTTCAACCATTACCGTTTCAACCATTACCGTTTCAACCGTTACAGTTTCAACCATTACAGTTTCAACCATTACCGTTTCAACCATTACCGTTTCAACCGTTACAGTTTCAACCATTACAGTTTCAACCATTACAGTTTCAACCATTACCGTTTCAACCATTACCGTTTCAACCATTACAGTTTCAACCATTACTGTTTCAACCATTACCGTTTTAACCATTACCGTTTCAACCATTACCGTTTTAACCATTACCGTTTTAACCATTACAGTTTCAACCATTACAGTTTCAACCATTACAGTTTCAACCATTACAGTTTCAACCATTACCGTTTTAACCATTACCGTTTTAACCATTACAGTTTCAACCATTACAGTTTCAACCATTACCGTTTTAACCATTACAGTTTCAACCATTACAGTTTCAACCATTACAGTTTCAACCATTACCGTTTCAACCATTACAGTTTCAACCATTACCATTTCAACCATTACAGTTTCAACCATTACCGTTTCAACCATTACCGTTTCAACCATTACAGTTTCAACCGTTACAGTTTCAACCATTACCGTTTCAACCATTACAGTTTCAACCATTACAGTTTCAACCATTACAGTTTCAACCGTTACCGTTTCAACCATTACAGTTTCAACCATTACAGTTTCAACCGTTACAGTTTCAACCATTACAGTTTCAACCATTACAATTTCAACCATTACCGTTTCAACCATTACAGTTTCAACCATTACCATTTCAACCATTACAGTTTCAACCATTACAGTTTCAACCATTACAGTTTTAACCATTACAGTTTCAACCATTACCGTTTCAACCATTACCGTTTCAACCATTACAGTTTCAACCGTTACAGTTTCAACCATTACCGTTTCAACCATTACAGTTTCAACCATTACAGTTTCAACCATTACAGTTTCAACCGTTACCGTTTCAACCATTACAGTTTCAACCATTACAGTTTCAACCATTACAGTTTCAACCGTTACAGTTTCAACCATTACAGTTTCAACCATTACAATTTCAACCATTACCGTTTCAACCATTACAGTTTCAACCATTACCATTTCAACCATTACAGTTTCAACCATTACCGTTTCAACCATTACCGTTTCAACCATTACCGTTTCAACCGTTACAGTTTCAACCGTTACAGTTTCAACCGTTACCGTTTCAACCATTACAGTTTCAACCATTACCATTTCAACCATTACAGTTTCAACCATTACCGTTTCAACCATTACCGTTTCAACCATTACCGTTTCAACCGTTACAGTTTCAACCGTTACAGTTTCAACCATTACCGTTTCAACCATTACAGTTTCAACCGTTACAGTTTCAACCGTTACCGTTTCAACCGTTACAGTTTCAACCGTTACCGTTTCAACCATTACAGTTTCAACCATTACAGTTTCAACCGTTACAGTTTCAACCATTACCGTTTCAACCATTACCGTTTCAACCATTACCGTTTCAACCATTACAGTTTCAACCATTACAGTTTCAACCATTACCGTTTCAACCATTACCGTTTCAACCATTACCATTTCAACCATTACCGTTTCAAACATTACAGTTTCAACCATTACAGTTTCAACCATTACAGTTTCAACCATTACAGTTTCAACCATTACCGTTTCAACCATTACCGTTTCAACCATTACAGTTTCAACCATACCGTTTTTCAATTCCTCATCAATCCATGGAACAGCTCTAACGGTCAGTTTCATGTTTATCAATAATTGGAAGAAGCAATGTCATAAATTCATCAAGTGCAGCGTCTGGATGCTCCTCATTAATCACATCAGACCAATAAATATTTGTAACATCGTTCACTTAAGAGTCACAGCACAATATGTTGTATGACATCGTATACACTATTTTAGGTCCAGCTGTTGGAACTTTGTCTTTCCTGTATATAGCCACTGTATCGTGGTCACTGCATTCAATGGGTACGGATACAGCTTTAGAACAAAGTTCTACAGTATTAGTACAAATGTGATCGATACATGTGGATGATATTGTTCCTGTAGTGTTTGTAAACACCCAGGTAGATTGATTTAATAACCTGAACCAGATTACAGACACTGGTTACAGTGAGAAGCTTCCTCTTGAGTGAACAGCTTGATGAAAACCAGTCAATATTCAGGTCCCCAAGAAAATAGACCTCTCTGTTTACATCACATAGACTATCAAGCATTTCACACATTGTTATCATGGATTCACACACAGAACTGATGTTGTCTCTTAATGACTTACAGATTGCTGTCATCTAGCTGTTCTTCAGGTCTCTGGTCAAACTATTTTCTTGTTGTTGTAACAACTGCTTATTAGGTCTCTTTTTGTTTGTTTAAAATACTCTTCACGTGTGATAGAGAGACACCACTGTCCTCAACGGTACTCCCGTCGGCTTTGGTCTTTGTCATGGTAGCTAGCAATGAGAGAGACTCTAACCCAGAAGCTTATAAGAAATCCGAATCACAACCTCCGACGAGCCAACAAACAAGAAAAGCGTCAATACAGGAATAAGATTGAATCAGCTCTGATGCTTGTCGGATCTGGCATGGCTTGCAAACTATCACGGTCTAGAAAGGTAAACCAAGCTGCGAGCTGCCCAGTGACGCGAGCCTACCAGACAAGGTAAATGCCTTCTATGCTCGCTGGAGGCAAGCAACACTGAACAATGAATGAGAGCACCAGCTGTTCCAGACGACTGTGTGATCACGCTCTCTGTAGCCGATGCGAGTAAGACCTTTAAACAGGTCAACATTCACAAGGCCGCACACGGATTACCAGGACGCGTACTTCACTGACATTTTCAATCTCTCTCTGACCCAGTCTGTAATACCTACATGTTTCAAGCAGACCGCCATAGTCCCTGTGCCCAAGAACGCCAAAGAAACCTGTCTACATGATTATCGCCCTGTACCAATCACATCTGTAGCCATGACGTGCTTTTGAAAGGGCTGGTCGTTGCTCACATCAACACCATCATCCCAGACACCATGGACTCACTCCAATTCTCATACCGCCCCAACAGATCCACAGATGACACAATCTCTATTGAACTCCACACTCCCACCTGGACAGGAGGAACACCTATGTTAAAAAGTTGTTAATTGATTACAGCTCAGCGTTCAACACCATATTACCCTTCAAGCTCATCACTAAGCCCAGGACCCTGGGGCTTTCTGACAGGCCACACCCAGGTGGTGAGGGAAGACAACAACACACCGACCCTCAATGTGGGGGCCCATCAGGAGTGCGTGCTTAGTCCCCTCCTGTACTCCCTGTTCACCCGACTGCGTGGCCACGCACGACACCAACACCATCATTCATTTTTCCGACGACATGCCAGTGGTAGGCCTGATCACTGACGACGACGAGACAGCCTATAGGGATCGTGGAAACGGAAAGCCCGAGCATGCCCTCATCCACAAAGCAGGTTCGAGAGCTTCAAGTTTCTCGGTGTCCACATCACTAAGGAATTATCATGGTCCACACACACCAACACAGTTGTGAAGAAGGAACGAAGAAGCACACTCAGGAGGCTGACAAGATTTGGCCTGGGCCTTCAAAAAGTTATACCATCGAGAGCATCCTGACTGGCTGCATCACCGCCTGGTATGGCAACTGCTCGGCATCTGACCACAAGGCTCTAGAGGGTAGTGCGTACGACCCAGGACGTCATTGGGGCCACGCTCCAGGACCTCTATACCAGGTGGTGTCAGAGCCATAAAATTATTTGTAAAAGACTCCAGCCACCCAAATCATAGACTGTTCTCTCTGCTTCCGTACAGCAAGCGGTACCAGTACACCAAGTCTGGAACCAACAGGACCCTGAACAGCTTCTACACCCAAGCCATAACAATGCTGAATAGTTAGTCCGGGTAGCTATTTAAATATGTACATTGACCCCCCCCCCCCCCCTTTTGTTGTTGCACGAACTCTTCTGACTCATCACATACGCTGCTGCCACTGTTAATTATCTATCCTGTTGCCTAGTTACTTTACCCCTCCCCATATGTACATGTACACCTCAAGTATCTCGTACCCCTGCACATTGACTTGGTACTGGTACTCCCTGTATATAGCTCCACGTGTATATGGCCTTGTTATCTTTACACATTTCTTTCATCATTTAGTCAGATATACTTGGATGTGTAGTGTCAGGGTTTGTTGCTGGCATGTCATGCCTAAAGTTTGCTAATCTTGCCAATGAAAAAAAATCATTAAAGTAGTTAGTACCCTATGGAACCCTATTCCCTATGTTGTGCACTACTTTAGACCAGAGCCCTATGGAACCCTATTCCCTATATAGTGCACTACTTTAGACCAGAGCCCTATTCCCTATATAGTGCACTACTTTAGACCAGAGCCCTATGGAACCCTATTCCCTATATAGTGCACTACTTTAGACCAGAGCCCAGACACTCACAGCTGCCTGGCTGTCCGGGGGGTATGGGCTTGGGAGAGGTGGTGTCACTAGAACAGGCGTCCCCTTCCACCGGGAACCCAAAGATAATTTCCAGTTCGCGGGCATCGGGGGGAGGGATTGGAAAGCGTCCGACAGCCATCTCAACCAGAGAGAGACCCATGCTCCAGATATCAGACTGGACAGAGTAGTGAGTTCCCTGGAGACGCTCCGGCTGGGGGGGGGGAGAGGGAGATGGGGAGATGGGGGAGACATAGAGAGACAGGATGAATGATAAGAGCCAAAATAGTGCAAAGCTCTCTGGTGAATACAGTGATACAACAAATACATCAATATATTCCAGACAGTAAACAGAAATGAAAGTATAACTCTTTCAGATCTAAAACTATTTGTTTCCTGTTTTGGTTTTGGACCAATACACAGCTGATTCAAATAATAACTATAAAAATA
Organism: Oncorhynchus nerka; assembly: GCF_034236695.1. Taxonomy (NCBI): domain Eukaryota; kingdom Metazoa; phylum Chordata; class Actinopteri; order Salmoniformes; family Salmonidae; genus Oncorhynchus; species Oncorhynchus nerka. The sequence goes on from NC_088412.1 coordinate 4,296,700, forward strand.
AAGTATTATTTGAATCAGGTGTGTAGTGTTAGGGAAAAGGCTATACATGTCACTCCTTGGAGTCCCCAGGACGATGCCAGTCCTCCTAAAGCCTAATTCATTCTGTAAAATGGCTTCCCTGCACACAACTACACAGGATCCCCATTTTGCGTAGCTATTTGTAGTTCTTGTGTACTATGGAAGCTATCTGTAGCTATTTGTAGTTCTTGTGTACTATGGAAGCTATCTGTAGCTATTTGTAGTTCTTGTGTACTATGGAAGCTATCTTTAGCTAGTTGTAGGTCTTGTGTACTTGTGTACTATGGAAGTTATCTGTAGCTATTTGTAGTTCTTGTGTACTATGGAAGCGATCTGAAGCTATTTGTAGTTCTTGTGTACTATGGTAGCTATCTGTAGCTATTTGTAGTTCTTGTGTACTATGGTAGCGATCTGTAGCTATTTGTAGTTCTTGTGTACTATGGTAGCTATCTGTAGCTATTTGTAGTTCTTGTGTACTATGGTAGCTATCTGTAGCTATTTGTAGTTCTTGTGTACTATGGTAGCTATCTGTAGCTATTTGTAGTTCTTGTGTACTATGGAAGCTATCTGTAGCTATTTGTAGTTCTTGTGTACTATGGTAGCGATCTGAAGCTATTTGTAGTTCTTGTGAACTATGGTAGGTATTTGAGCGATTTATAGCTATTGCATTATGTAAACTCAGCAAAAAAAGAAACGTCATTTTATCAGGACCCTCTTTCAAAGATAATTAGTAAAAATCCATTGTAAAGGGTTTAACCACTTAGTCCTATAGGGGCAGTATTTCATTTTTGGATAAAAAGACGTGCCCGTTTTAAGCGCAATATTTTGTCACGAAAAGATGCTCGAATATGCTTGGAATTGATAGTTTTGGAAAGAAGACACTCTGACGTTTCCAGAACTGCAAAGATTTTCACTGTGAGTGCCCTAGAACAAATGCTTCGGGCAAAACCAAGATGTTTGACCGACCAGGAAATGAACAGGATTTCTGAGGCTACGTTTTCCATGATCGCCTTATATGGCTGTGAATGCGACAGGAATGAACGGACACTTTCTCTTGTTTCCCCAAGGTCTCTGCAGCATTGTGACGTATTTGTAGGCATATCATTGGAAGATTGACCATAAGAGACTACAATTGCCAAGTGTCCCTCTTGGTGTCTGCGTGGCATTTGGTGCGCAAAACTCAGCTCTCAGTATTTTTCCATTCGAATCTCAGAACAAACCAGGCTACAAGGACGGTGCTTTCAATGGAGAGATATATGACAAACCACCTTCAGGATTGATTCAAACAACGTTTTCCATGTTTCAGTCGATATTATGGAGTTATTTCGGAAAAAAGTTCGACGTGTAGGTGACTGAATTTTCGGTTAGTTTCGGTAGCCAAATGCATAGTAACAAAACGGAACGATGTGTCCTACACAAGAATCTTTCAGGAAAAACTGGACATCTGCTATGTAACTGAGAGTCTCCTCATTGAAACATCTGAAGTTCTTCCAAGGTAAATTATTTTATTTGATTCCTTGGCTGGTTTTTGTGAATATGTTGCGTGCTAAATGCTAACGCTAAATGCTATGCTAGCTATCACCACTCTTACACAAATTATTGATTTTCTCTGGTTCAAAAGCATTTTTTGAAAATCTGAGACGACAGGATTGTTAAGAAAAGGATAAGTTTGAGAGCAGGCATATTTATTTCATTTCATTTGCGATTTTTAGAAATCGCTAACGTTGCGTTATGGTAATGAGCTTGAGGCTGTATTTACGCTACCGCATGCGGGGGGGGGCGGACTATCAGGTTAAACACTGTTTCCCATGCTTGTTCAATGAACCATAAACAATTAATGAACATGCACCTGTGGAACGGTCGTTAAGACAAACAGCTTACAGACGGTAGGCAATTAAGGTCAAATATATGAAAACTTAGGACACTAAAGAGACCTTTCTACTGACTCTGAAAAACACCAAAAGAAAGATGCCCAGGTTCCCTGCTCATCTGTGTCAACGTGCCTTAGGCATGCTGCAAGGAGACACGACGACTGCAGATGTGGCCAGGGCAATAAATTGCAATGTCCTTACTGTGAGACGCCTAAGACAGCGCTACAAGGAGACAGGACGGACAGCTGATCATCCTTGCAGTGGCAGACCACGTGTAACACCTGCACAGGATCGGGACATCCAAACATCACACCTGCGGGACAGGTACAGGATGGCAACAACAACTGTCCAAGTTACACCAGGAACACACAATCCCTCCATCAGTGCTCAGACTGTCCGCAATAGGCTGGACTGAGGGCTTGTAGGCCTGTTGTAAAGGCAGGTCCTCACCAGACATCACCGGCAACAACGTCACCTATGGGCACAAATCCACGTCGCTGGACCAGACAGGACTGGCAAAAAGAGCTCTTCACTGACGAGTCGCGGTTTTGTCTCACCAGGGGTGATGGTCGGACTTGCGTTTATCGTCAAAGGAATGAGCGTTACGCCAAGGCCTGTACTCTGGAGCGGGATCGATTTGGAGGTGGAGGGTCCATCCTGGTCTGGGGCGGAGTGTCACAGCATCATCGGACTGAGTTTGTTGTCATTGCAGGCAATCTCAATGCTGTGCGTTACAGGGAAGACATCCTCCTCCCTCATGTGGTACCCTTCCTGCAGGCTCATCCTGACATGACCCTCCAGCATGACAATGCCACCAGCCATACTGCTCGTTCTGTGTGTGATTTCCTGCAAGACAGGAATGTCAGCGTTCTGCCATGGTCAGCGAAGAGCCCAGATGTCAATCCCATTGAGCACGTCTGGGACCTGTTGGATCGGAGGGTGAGGGCTAGGGTACCCTCAGAAATGTCCGGGAACTTGCAGGTGCCTTGGTGGAAGAGTGGGGTAACATCTCACAGCAAGAACTGGCAAATCTGTGCAGTCCATGAGGAGGAGATGCACTGCAGTACTTAATGCAGCTGGTGGCCACACCAGATACTGACTGTTACTTTTGATTTTGACCCCCCTCCCTTTGTTCAGGGACACATTATTCCATTTCTGTTAGTCACATGTCTGTGGAACTTGTTCAGTTTATGTCTCAGTTGTTGAATCTTGTTGTGTTCATACAAATATTTACACATGTTAAGTTTGCTGAAAATAAACGCAGTTGACAGTGAGAGGAGGTTTATTTTCTTGCTGAGTTTTACTATGTCGGGTATAAATAAGGCTGAACAGTAGCTGAGGAGACAGACAGAGTGTGAGGGCAGCAGGAGAGAACTATAGTTCGGCTACTGTAGTAACTAACACACGTAGGAGCTGCTAGATACAGTACTGTAGTAACTTACAGACATGTAGGAGCGGGTTCCCACAAAGGAGTTGGCCATGGAGTCGATGAGCTGACCGCTCACTCCAAAGTCACACAGCTTGATCTCACCACGGGAGCTAACCAGGATGTTAGATGGCTTCACATCTGAGAGAGGCAGAGAGGGAGACAGGCAGAGAGAGAGACAGGCAGAGAGGGAGAGGGGCAGAGAGGGAGACAGGCAGAGAGAGAGACAGGCAGAGAGAGAGACAGGCAGAGAGGCAGAGAGGTAGACAGGCAGGGAGGGAGACAGGCAGGGAGGGAGACAGGGAGGGAGACAGGCAGGGAGGGAGACAGGCAGGGAGGGAGACAGGCAGAGAGGCAGAGAGGTAGACAGGCAGGGAGGGAGACAGGCAGGGAGGGAGACAGGCAGAGAGGGAGACAGGCAGAGAGGGAGACAGGCAGAGAGGGAGACAGGCAGAGAGGGAGACAGGCAGAGAGGCAGAGAGGTAGACAGGCAGGGAGGGAGACAGGCAGGGAGGGAGACAGGCAGAGAGGGAGACAGGCAGAGAGGGAGACAGGCAGAGAGGGAGAGGGTAAATCTAGAATCACGGAGGGACAGACCAGTCATGTACTGGAGTAAATCTAGAACCACAGAGGGACAGACCAGTCATGTACTGGGGTAAATCTAGAACCACGGAGGGACAGACCAGTCATGTACTGGGGTAAATCTAGAACCACGGAGGGACAGACCAGTCATGTACTAGAGTAAATCTAGAACCAACGGAGGGACAGACCAGTCATGTACTGGAGTAAATCTAGAACCACAGAGGGACAGACCGGTCATGTACTGGGGTAAATCTAGAAACACGGAGGGACAGACCAGTCATGTACTGGGGTAAATCTAGAACCACGGAGGGACAGACCAGTCATGTACTGGGGTAAATCTAGAACCACGGAGGGACAGACCAGTCATGTACTGGGGTAAATCTAGAACCACAGAGGGATCAACCAGTCATGTACTGGGGTAAATCTAGAACCACAGAGGGATCAACCAGTCATGTACTGGAGTAAATTATTATTATTATTATTATTATTATTATTATTATTATTATTATTATTATTATTACTATTATTATTACTATTATTATTATTATTATTATTATTATTATTATTATTACTATTATTATTATTACTATTATTATTATTATTATTACTATTATTATTATTATTATTATTATTATTACTATTATTATTATTACTATTATTATTATTATTATTATTATTATTATTATTACTATTATTATTATTACTATTACTATTATTATTATTATTATTATTATTATTATTATTACTATTATTATTATTATTATTATTATTATTATTACTATTATTATTATTATTATTATTATTACTATTATTATTATTATCTATTATTATTATTATTGTTATTATTATTAATAGATATTCATCTCAAACTAATAAACATTAATGAGTGTGAGGCAAATAGTGAGAGACGGCCAACAGAGGTTGGTAATAGTATATACATTAAAACGTTGATTAAAACTCAAATGATGCCTTCCAGTAGGGAGAGGGGGGGGTTAGTGGCCTCCCTGTGAACACAAGTTAACCTCATCTAACCGACACCCTGTTATCATATTTAGTTTAGTCTATAATTAAAACCTTTTCGTTGCAGATTAAGGTTTTAGCAATAGTGAAAACTAACAAAATGTTAATTTTCTCTTCCGGGAGAGAGATTGGGGTGGACACACTATGGTCTCCCTTTGAGATCCCTGCTTAAATAGAAAAATCCCACCAGGTTGGGTCCTGCTGTATTCGTCCCCAAGGTCAACTCTCTAACTCTCTGACCCGGTAACTCTGCAGTGACGTCACCAATATGATCGGGGAGTTAAAAGTCAATTATCAAAAAAATTGTTTCAACAGTGTGTTGTTAATTCTTTTTGAAAATGTTGTTTAAGACATTTGTTTTTAGGAATATTGAGAATGTAATAGTTTAGTCATACAGTTGAAGTTTGTCTGAATACCCTGAATCAAAAAATTTCCCTTTAGACTTCTGTTCTGGTCTTGCTCCTCTCAAGGTTATGGCGATAGTGACTCCACACGGTATTTAGACACCTGGAAGGGATATTTCGACCGAGAACAGTGTGAGCCCCCCCCGAGAACAGTGTGAGCCTCACCCCCGAGAACAGTATGAGCCCCCCGTCTAACCGGCTGAAGTACAGGCAACAACGGCGTTCACTACGGTCCTGGGAACAATCAGATTATTTCCCAGATATTGATATCGATCCACGATGAAGAGCCATCCTCTCTGACAGTCATGAAGCCATATGAAGAGTGGGTGGGGGTGGGGGGGGGGTTCAACCGTGACACGATGAAGAGCCATATGAAGAGGGGTGGGGGAGTTCAATCGTGACATGATGAAGAGCCATCCTCTCTGACAGTCATGAAGGGCCATATGAAGAGGGGGTGGGGGTGGGGGGGGTTCAACCGTGACACAATGAAGAGCCATATGAAGAGGGGGTGGGGGTGGGGGTTCAACCGTGACACGATGAAGAGCCATATGAAGAGGGGGTGGGGGAGTTCAATCGTGACACGATGAAGAGCCATCCTCTCTGACAGTCATGAAGGGCCATATGAAGAGGGGGTGGGGGTGGGGGGTTCAACCGTGACACAACGAAGAGCCATATGAAGAGGGGGTGGGGGTGGGGGGTTCAACCGTGACACGATGAAGAGCCATATGAAGAGGGGGTGGGGGTGGGGGGTTCAACCGGGACACAATGAAGAGCCATATGAAGAGGGGGTGGGGGTGGGGGGGTTCAACCGTGACATGATGAAGAGCCATATGAAGAGGGGGTGGGGGGTTCAACCGTGACACGATGAAGAGCCATCCTCTCTGACAGTCATGAAGCCATATGAAGAGGGGGTGGGGGTGGGGGGTTCAACCGTGACACGATGAAGAGCCATATGAAGAGGGGGTGGGGTGGGGGGTTCAACCGTGACACGATGAAGAGCCATATGAAGAGGGGGTGGGGGTGGTTCAACCGGGACACGATGAAGAGCCATATGAAGAGGGGGGGGGGGGTTAAACCGGGACACGATGAAGAGCCATATGAAGAGGGGGTGGGGGTGGGGTTCAACCGTGACACGATGAAGAGCCATATGAAGAGGGGGTGGGGTGGGGGGGTTAAACCGGGACACGATGAAGAGCCATATGAAGAGGGGTGGGGGGTGTGGGGGGTTCAACCGTGACACGATGAAGAGCCATATGAAGAGGGGGTGGGGGTGGGGGGGTTAAACCGGGACACGATGAAGAGCCATATGAAGAGGGGTGGGGGTGGTTCAACCGTGACACGATGAAGAGCCATCCTCTCTGACAGTCATGAAGCAATTTGAAGAGGGGGTGGGGGTGGGGGGTTCAACCGGGACACGATGAAGAACCATATGAAGAGGGGGGGGGGGGTTCAACCGGGACACGATGAAGAGCCATATGAAGAGGGGGTGGGGGTGGGGGTTCAACCGTGACACGATGAAGAGCCATATGAAGAGGGGGTAGGGGGTTAAACCGGGACACGATGAAGAGCCATATGAAGAGGGGTGGGGGGTGGGGGGTTCAACCGTGACACGATGAAGAGCCATCCTCTCTGAGAGTCATGAAGAGCCATATGAAGAGGGGTGGGGGTGGTTCAACCGTGACACAATGAAGTGCCATATGAAGAGGGGGTGGGAGTGGGGGGTTCAACCGTGACACGATGAAGAGCCATATGAAGAGGGGGTGGGAGTGGGGGGTTCAACCGTGACACGATGAAGAGCCATATGAAGAGGGGGTGGGGGGTTCAACCGTGACACGATGAAGAGCCATATGAAGAGGGGGGTGGGAGTGGGGGGTTCAACCGTGACACGATGAAGAGCCATATGAAGAGGGGGTGGGAGTGGGAGGGTTCAACCGTGACACGATGAAGAGCCATATGAAGAGGGGGTGGGGGTGGGGGTTCAACCGTGACACGATGAAGAGCCATATGAAGAGGGGGTGGGGGGAGTTCAATCGTGACACGATGAAGAGCCATCCTCTCTGACAGTCATGAAGGGCCATATGAAGAGGGGGTGGGGGTGGGGGGTTCAACAGTGACACAATGAAGAGCCATATGAAGAGGGGGTAGGGGTGGGGGGTTCAACCGGGACACGATGAAGAACCATATGAAGAGGGGGTGGGGGGTTCAACGGGACACGATGAAGAGCCATATGAAGAGGGGGTGGGGGGTTCAACCGGGACACGATGAAGAACCATATGAATAGGGGTGGGGGGTTCAACCGGGACACGATGAAGAGCCATATGAAGAGGGGGTGGGGGTGGGGGGGTTCAACCGGGACACGATGAAGAACCATATGAAGAGGGGGTGGGGGGTTCAACCGGGACACGATGAAGAGCCATATGAAGAGGGGGTGGGGGTTCAACCGGGACACGATGAAGAACCATATGAATAGGGGGTGGGGGGTTCAACCGGGACACGATGAAGAGCCATATGAAGAGGGGTGGGGGGTTAAACCGGGACACGATGAAGAGCCATATGAAGAAGGGGTGGGGTGGGGGGTTCAACCGTGACACGATGAAGAGCCATATGAAGAGGGGTGGGGGGTGGGGGGGGTTCAACCGTGACATGATGAAGAGCCATATGAAGAGGGGGGGGGGGGTTCAACCGTGACACGATGAAGAGCCATCCTCTCTGACAGTCATGAAGCCATATGAAGAGGGGGTGGGGGTGGGGGGGGTTCAACCGTGACACGATGAAGAGCCATATGAAGAGGGGGTGGGGGTGGGGGTTAAACCGTGACACAATGAAGAGCCATATGAAGAGGGGGTGGGGGGTGGTTCAACCGGGACACGATGAAGAGCCATATGAAGAGGGGTGGGTGGGGGGGGGGGGGTGGGGGACCGGGACACGATGAAGAGCCATATGAAGAGGGGGGTGGGGGTGGGGTTCAACCGTGACACGATGAAGAGCCATATGAAGTCATGAAGCAATTTGAAGGGGGGTGGGGTGGGGGGGGGGTTACGATGAAGAACCATATGAAGAGGGGGGACACGATGAAGAGCCATATGAAGAGGGGGTGGGGGTGTGGGGGGTTCAACCGTGACACGATGAAGAGCCATATGAAGAGGGGGTGGGGGTGGGGGGGGTTAAACCGGGACACGATGAAGAGCCATATGAAGAGGGGGTGGGGTGGTTCAACCGTGATGAACGATGAAGAGCCATCCTCTCTGACAGTCATGAAGCAATTTGAAGAGGGGTGGGGGGTGGGGGGGTTCAACCGGGACACGATGAAGAACCATATGAAGAGGGGGGGGGGGTTCAACCGGGACACGATGAAGAGCCATATGAAGAGGGGGTGGGGGTGGGGGGTTCAACCGTGACACGATGAAGAGCCATATGAAGAGGGGGTAGGGGGTTAAACCGGGACACGATGAAGAGCCATATGAAGAGGGGGGTGGGGGTGGGGGGGGGGTGAAGAGGGGTGGGGGGTTCAACCGTGACACGATGAAGAGCCATCCTCTCTGAGAGTCATGAAGAGCCATATGAAGAGGGGGGTGGGGGTGGTTCAACAGTGACACAATGAAGTGCCATATGAAGAGGGGTGGGGGGGTGGATGAAGAACCATATGAAGAGGGGGTGGGGGGTTCAACCGTGACACGATGAAGAGCCATATGAAGAGGGGGGGGGGGGTCAACAGGACACGATGGATGAATAGGGGGGGGGTTCAACCGGGACACGATGAAGAGCCATATGAAGAGGGGTGGGGGGGGGTTCGATGAAGAACCATATGAAGAGGGTGACACGATGAAGAGCCATATGAAGAGGGGTGAAGGAGGGGTGGGGGGTTCAACCGTGACACGATGAAGAGCCATATGAAGAGGGGTGGGAGTGAGGAGAAGGTGGGGTTGGGGGGTTCAACCGTGACACGATGAAGAGCCATATGAAGAGGGGTGGGGGTGGGGGGTTCAACCGTGACACGATGAAGAGCCATATGAAGAGGGGGTGGGGGAGTTCAATCGTGACACGATGAAGAGCCATCCTGAAGAGGGGGTCTGACAGTCGATGAAGGGCCATATGAAGAGGGGGTGGGGGTTAAACCGTGACACGGAAGGTTCAACAGTGACACAATGAAGAGCCATATGAAGAGGGGGTAGGGGTGGGGGTTAAACCGGGACACGATGAAGAACCATATGAAGAGGGGGTGGGGGGGGGGTTCAACCGGGACACGATGAAGAGCCATATGAAGAGGGGGTGGGGGGTTCAACCGGGACACGATGAAGAACCATATGAAATGGGGGTGGGGGGTTCAACCGGGACACGATGAAGAGCCATATGAAGAGGGGGTGGGGGTGGGGGGTTCAACCGTGACACGATGAAGAACCATATGAAGAGGGGGGGTGGGGGGGGGGTTCAACCGTGACACAATGAAGAGCCATATGAAGAGGGGGGGGGGTGGGGGGTTCAACCGGGACACGATGAAGAACCATATGAATAGGGGGTGGGGGGGGGGGTTCAACCGGGACACGATGAAGAGCCATATGAAGAGGGGTGGGGGGGGGGGGTTAAACCGGGACACGATGAAGAGCCATATGAAGAAGGGTGGGGGGGGTGGGGTATGAAGGGGGTGGGGGGGGGGGTTCAACCGTGACACGATGAAGAGCCATCCTCTCTGACAGTCATGAAGCAATATGAAGAGGGGGTGGGGGTGGGGGGTTCAACCGTGACACAATGAAGAGCCATATGAAGAGGGGGTGGGGGTTCAACCGTGACACAATGAAGAGCCATATGAAGAGGGTGGGGGGGGGGTTCAACCGTGACACGACGATGAAGAGCCATATGAAGAGGGGGTGGGGGTGGGGGGGGGGGGGGTTAAAGCCCGTGACACGATGAAGAGCCATATGAAGAGGGGGTGGGGGTGGGGGGTTCAACCGGACACGATGAAGAGCCATATGAAGAGGGGGTGGGGGTGGGGGGGGGGTTCAACTGGGACACGATGAAGAGCCATATGAAGAGGGGGTGGGGGGGGGTTAAACCGGGACACGATGAAGAGCCATATGAAGAGGGGGTGGGGGTGGGGGGGGTTCAACCGTGACACGATGAAGAACCATCCTCTGACAGTCATAAAGCCATAAGAAGAGGGGGTGGGGGTGGGGGGTTCAACCGTGACACAATGAAGAGCCATATGAAGAGGGGGTGGGGGTGGGGGGGGTTCAACCGTGACACAATGAAGAGCCATATGAAGAGGGGGTGGGGGTGGGGGGGTTAAACCGGGACACGATGAAGAGCCATATGAAGAGGGGGTGGGGGTGGGGGGTTCAACCGTGACACGATGAAGAGCCATCCTCTGACAGTCATGAAGCCATATGAAGAGGGGGTGGGGGTGGGGGGGTTCAACCGTGACACAATGAAGAGCCATATGAAGAGGGGGGGGGTGGGGGGGGTTCAACCGTGACACTATGAAGAGCCATATGAAGAGGGGTGGGGGGTTCAACCGTGACACGATGAAGAGCCATATGAAGAGGGGGTGGGGGGGTGGGAGGGGTTCAACCGTGACACAATGAAGAGCCATACGAAGAGGGGGTGGGGGTGGGGGGTTCAACCGTGACACGATGAAGAGCCATATGAAGAGGGGGTGGGGGGTTCAACCGTGACACGATGAAGAACCATATGAAGAGGGGGTGGGGTGGGGGGTTCAACCGGGACACGATGAAGAACCATATGAAGAGGGGGTGGGGGTGGGGGGTTCAACCGGGACACGATGAAGAGCCATATGAAGAGGGGGTGGGGTGGGGGTTCAACCGGGACACGATGAAGAGCCATATGAAGAGGGGGGGGGGGGGTTCAACCGTGACACGATGAAGAGCCATATGAAGAGGGGTGGGGGTGGGGGGTTCAACCGTGACACGATGAAGAGCCATATGAAGAGGGGGTGGGGGTGGGGGGGTTCAACCGTGCCCGTAATTGATTTAGGGTTGCTCCCCCCGACAAAAAAAAATATTTGGGCTATCGGGTTGACTGTGGGGGTCTGAAAAATGAAATGTATAGTAATTTAGACCAAAAATGTATTGAGATACCAATCTGTCATTAACATGCCACTCACTGCAGTGTAAAACAAGGAGGATTGTGGGCCGTACAGAGAACACTTAAAGCTGTAAATATAAAATAAAAATACTCTGTTAACATCACTAGTACATCACAGTACATATTACTTCCTGTCTGTAAATGTACATTCTACCAGCGTCTCTGGGGGTCTTAAAAATGGAGTGATAGAACCAACGTGAAACACTAGGGACTGAAGGAGAGACAGAGCTCTTCCCCTAAACTGTGAGGAGAGCACCAAGTGAGGGGAGGGTTTACTGCTCATCCTGCAGGTGGCTTCTGAAACTAATTCAATATTTATAATAATTCATTGAGTCTAAAGAGAGGCGTTTCTTTCCAGGAAACCTTATCTTTTCATGTCCTCCGAGAGAGAGGGTATCAGAAACCCATTTGGGCAATGCTAACAATGCTAACAGTGCTAACAATGCTAACCGTGCTAACAATGCTAACAATGCTAACAGTGCTAACAGTGCTAAAAATGCTAACAGTGCTAACCATGCTAACCATGCTAACCATAATTGGAGCATTGTTGGTACAGTACAGGCTTTTTGTTTTACCAATCCCAAATATGGATCTCATTTTCAGTGAAGATCTAGCATCCCATTTGGATAGACCAGATGGGATGGATGATGGTCCTCGCCCTTATCTCATTAAGCATTTGTTTTCTGTCTTCCTTGTTCAAGTCAATATGTTTTCTAGGTGTTGTGGAACAAATGAAATCACATTTAATTTGTCACATACACATGGTTAGCAGATGTTAGTGCGAGTGTAGCGAAATGCTTGTGCTTCTAGTTCCGACAATGCAGTGATAACCAACGAGTAATCTAACTAACAATTCCAAAACTACTACCTTATACACACAAGTGTAAAGGAATGAAGAATATGTACATAAAGATATATGAATGAGTGATGGTACAGAGCGGCAAAGGCAAGATGGAGTAGAGGGTATCGAGTACAGTATATACATATGAGATGAGTAATGTAGGGTATGTAAACAAAGTGGCATAGTTAAAGTGGCTAGTGATACATGTATTACATAAAGATGCAGTAGATGGTATAGAGTACAGTATATACATATGAGATGAGTAATGTAGGGTATGTAAACAAGATACAGTAGATGGTATAGAGTACAGTATATACATATGAGATGAGTAATGTAGGGTATGTAAACAAAGTGGCATAGTTAAAGTGGCTAGTGATACATGTATTACATAAAGATACAGTAGATGGTATAGAGTACAGTATATACATATGAGATGAGTAATGTAGGGTATGGTAACAAAGTGGCATAGTTAGTGATTGCTGTATAACAATCTGCCTCTGGTGGCCAAATTGACCTGTTGAAGAAATGTGATTGGATGGTTCACAAACCACTCCGGAGCATGACCAGTAATCCCAATGTCCACAGTGTTAAACACCAAGATGGTATGGTCCACAGTGTCAAACACCAAGATGGTATGGTCCACAGTGTTAAACACCAAGATGGTATGGTCCACAGTGTTAAACACCAAGACGGTATGGTCCCCAGTGTCAAACACCAAGACGGTATGGTCCACAGTGTCAAACACCAAGATGGTATGGTCCACAGTGTTAAACACCAAGATGGTATGGTCCACAGTGTTAAACACCAAGACGGTATGGTCCCCAGTGTCAAACACCAAGACGGTATGGTCCACAGTGTTAAACACCAAGATGGTATGGTCCACAGTGTTAAACACCAAGATGGTATGGTCCACAGTGTTAAACACCAAGATGGTATGGTCCACAGTGTTAAACACCAAGACTGTATGGTCCACAGTGTTAAACACCAAGATGGTATGGTCCACAGTGTTAAACACCAAGATGGTATGGTCCACAGTGTTAAACACCAAGACGGTATGGTCCACAGTGTTAAACACCAAGATGGTATGGTCCACAGTGTTAAACACCAAGACGGTATGGTCCACAGTGTTAAACACCAAGACGGTATGGTCCACAGTGTTAAACACCAAGACTGTATGAATGACAGTATGAATGATTAGCTATAAATCTGCAGTTTTAAAATAAATGAATATCTTTTGAACCTCTCTCCTTTCTCCGTCTCACCTCTATGCATGATCTTGTGTTTCTCTCTCAGGTAGGACAGGCCTTTAATCACCTGGAGGAGCAGAGGGACAGACACCATCATTATACACCATCAGCAGACACCATCTGCAGACACCATCATTATACACCATCAGCAGACACCATCATTATACACCATCAGCGGACACCATCAGCGGACACCATCAGCAGACACCATCATTATACACCATCATTATACACCATCAGCAGACACCATCAGCATACACCATCAGCATACACCATCAGCAGACACCATCAGCGGACACCATCAGCAGACACCATCAGCAGACACCATCAGCGGACACCATCATTAATGACCATCGGCATACACCATCAGCAGACACCATCAGCGGACACCATCAGCAGGCACCATCAGCATACAGTACAATCAATCAATCACCACCTTCCGGAGACACCTGAAACCCCACCTCTTTAAGGAATACCTAGGATAGGATAAAGTAATCCTTCTCACTCCCCCCTTAAAAGACCTAGATGCACTATTGTAAAGTGGCTGTTCCACTAGATGTCATAAGGTGAAAGCACCAATTTGTAAGTCGCTCTGGATAAGAGCGTCTGCTAAATGACTTAAATGTAAATGTAAATGTACAATTGATATGGTTCAAAACATACTTTCATGGAAATCTCCCATTCATTCCTTTTTGTGTTGTAATTTTACATTTTAAGCTCAGTAAATGAGAGAGAGAGACAAAGCAACATCGTTAGACCCAACTTAACGACGAGGAAACTCTCAAGAGAAGAGAGGCCATGTGCTCACTGCCCACAACATGAGGTGGAAACTGAGATGCACTTCCTAACCTCCTGCCAAATGTATGACCATATCAGAGACACATATTTTCCTCAGATTACACACAAACAAACCCCATTTTAATAAACTCCCATATCTATTATAACACTATATATATATAGACATAATATGACATTTGAAATGTCTTTATGTTTTGTGAACTTTTGTGAGTGTAATGTTTACTGTAAATATTTATTGTTTATTTCACTTTTGTTTATTATTTATTTCACTTGCTTTGGCGACGTTAACATATGTTTCCCATGCCAATAAAGCCCCTTAAATTGAAATTGAATTCAGAGAGAGGGTCAGAGAGATAGATGAAGAGAGAGATAGATGGAGAGAGAGAGAGGGTCAGAGAGATAGAGGGTCAGAGAGATAGATGAAGAGAGAGATAGATGGAGAGAGAGAGAGGGTCAGAGAGATAGAGGGTCAGAGAGATAGATGAAGAGAGAGATAGAGGGTCAGAGAGATAGAGGGTCAGAGAGATAGATGAAGAGAGAGAGGGTCAGAGAGATAGAGGGTCAGAGAGATAGAGGGTCAGAGAGAGAGAGGGTCAGAGCGATAGAGGGTCAGAGATATAGATGAAGAGAGAGCGATGAAGAGAGAGCGATGAAGAGAGAGAGGGTCAGAGAGAAAGAGGGTAAGAGATATAGAGGGTCAGAGATATAGAGGGTCAGAGATATAGAGGGTCAGAGAGATAGAGGGTCAGAGAGAGAGAGGGTCAGAGAGAGAGAGGGTCAGAGAGAGAGGGTCAGAGAGATAGAGGGTCAGAGCGATAGAGGGTCAGAGCGATAGAGGGTCAGAGCGATAGAGGGTCAGAGCGATAGAGGGTCAGAGCGATAGAGGGTCAGAGAGATAGAGGGTCAGAGAGATAGATGAAGAGAGAGCGATGAAGAGAGAGAGGGTCAGAGAGAAAGAGGGTCAGAAATATAGATGGAGAGAGATAGAGGGTCAGATATATAGAGGGTCAGAGAGATAGAGGGTCAGAGAGATAGAGGGTCAGAGAGAGAGGGTCAGAGATATAGAGGGTCAGAGAGATAGAGGGTCAGAGAGAGAGAGGGTCAGAGAGAGAGAGGGTCAGAGCGATAGAGGGTCAGAGCGATAGAGGGTCAGAGCTTTAGATGGAGGGTCAGAGAGATAGATGAAGAGAGAGATAGATGGAGGGTCAGAGAGATAGATGAAGAGAGAGATAGATGGAGGGAGAGAGATAGATGGAGAGAGAGATAGAGGGTCAGAGAGATAGAGGGTCAGAGAGATAGATGAAGAGAGAGCGATGAAGAGAGAGAGGGTCAGAGAGAAAGAGGGTCAGAGATATAGAGGGTCAGAGAGATAGAGGGTCAGAGCGATAGAGGGTCAGAGCGATAGAGGGTCAGAGCGATAGAGGGTCAGAGCGATAGATGAAGAGAGAGATAGATGGAGAGAGAGATAGATGGAGAGAGAGAGGGTCAGAGAGATAGATGAAGAGAGAGATAGATGAAGAGAGAGATAGATGGAGAGAGAGAGAGGGTCAGAGAGATAGATGAAGAGAGAGATAGATGGAGAGAGAGAGAGGGTCAGAGAGATAGATGAAGAGAGAGCGATGAAGAGAGAGAGGGTCAGAGAGATAGAGGGTCAGAGAGATAGAGGGTCAGAGAGATAGAGGGTCAGAGAGATAGAGGGTCAGAGCGATAGAGGGTCAGAGAGATAGAGGGTCAGAGAGATAGAGGGTCAGAGCGATAGATGGTCAGAGAGATAGATGGTCAGAGAGATAGATGAAGAGAGAGAGAGAGGGTCAGAGAGAGAGGGTCAGCGAGAGAGAGGGTCAGCGAGAGAGAGGGTCAGAGAGATAGAGGGTCAGAGAGAGAGAGGGTCAGAGAGATAGATGAAGAGAGAGATAGATGAAGAGAGAGAGGGTCAGAGAGAGAGAGAGAGGGTCAGAGAGATAGAGGGTCAGAGAGATAGAGGGTCAGAGAGATAGAGGGTCAGAGTGAGAGAGGGTCAGAGAGAGAGAGGGTCAGAGAGATAGAGGGTCAGAGCGATAGAGGGTCAGATAGATAGATGAAGAGGGTCAGAGAGATAGAGGGTCAGAGAGAGAGAGGGTCAGAGAGAGAGAGGGTCAGAGAGAGAGAGGGTCAGAGAGATAGAGGGTCAGAGCGATAGAGGGTCAGATAGATAGATGAAGAGAGAGATAGAGGGTCAGAGAGATAGAGGGTCAGAGAGATAGAGGGTCAGAGAGATAGATGAAGAGAGAGATAGAGGGTCAGAGAGATAGAGGGTCAGAGAGATAGACATAGATGTGTTTGAGGTACCCACAGCGATGCTGACTTTCCCCAGGATCTGTTCTGGTATCTTTCCTGCTTTCTTCAGAGACTGATCCAGAGAACCACCGTCCTGCAGACAGAGAGATGGACGGGGACAGAGGAACAGAGAGAATGACGGGGACAGAGAGATGGACGGGGACAGGGGAACAGAGAGATGGACGGGGACAGAGAGATGGACGGGGACAGAGAGATGGACGGGGACAGAGAGATGGACAGGGACAGAGGGACAGAGAGAGATGGACGGGGACAGAGAGATGGACGGGGACAGAGGAACAGAGAGATGGACGGGGACAGAGGAACAGAGAGATGGACGGGGACAGAGAGATGGACGGGGAAAGAGAGATGGACGGGGACAGAGGAACAGAGAGATGGACGGGGACAGAGGAACAGAGAGAGATGGACGGGGACAGAGGAACAGAAAGAGATGGACGGGGACAGAGGAACAGAGAGAGATGGACGGGGACAGAGAGATGGACGGGGACAGAGAGATGGACGGGGACAGAGAGATGGACGGGGACAGAGGAACAGAGAGATGGACGGGGACAGAGAGATGGACGGGGACAGAGAGATGGACGGGGACAGAGGAACAGAGAGAGATGGATGGGGACAGAGGAACAGAGAGAGATGGACGGGGACAGAGGAACAGAGAGAGATGGACGGGGACAGAGGAACAGAAAGAGATGGACGGGGACAGAGGAACAGAGAGAGATGGACGGGGACAGAGAGATGGACGGGGACAGAGAGATGGACAGGGACAGAGGAACAGAGAGATGGACGGGGACAGAGAGATGGACGGGGACAGAGAGATGGACGGGGACAGAGATATGGACGGGGACAGAGAGATGGACGGGGACAGAGAGATGGACGGGGACAGAGAGATGGACGGGGACAGAGGAACAGAGAGAGATGGACGGGGACAGAGGAACAGAGAGAGATGGACGGGGACAGAGGAACAGAGAGAGATGGACGGGGACAGAGAGAGATGGACGGGGACAGAGGGACAGAGAGATGGACGGGGACAGAGAGATGGACGGGGACAGAGAGATGGACGGGGACAGAGGAACAGAGAGATGCACGGGGACAGAGGAACAGAGAGATGGACGGGGACAGAGGAACAGAGAGATGGACGGGGACAGAGGAACTACCTGACAAATTTTCCACCATAATTTGCAAATAAATTCCTTAAAAATCCTACGTGATTTTCTGGAAATGTTTTCCTCATTTTGTCTGTCATAGTTGAAGTGTACCTATGATGAAAATTACAGGCCTCTCTCATCTTTTTAAGTGGGAGAACTTGCACAATTGGTGGCTGACTAAATACTTTTTGCCCCACTGTATGTATGCATGTGTGTGTGTGTGTGGGTATATATGTGTGTATATGTGAGTATTATTGCACTGCTCTAGGGATGTAATTATTGTTTGGACCTTATTGACTATAATGTATTGATGTATTGTGTTGTTTTCACTCTGTATGTGAAGCTCAATGCAGAGAACGCCAGAAGAAGAGATATCATTTAATTACCATAGTGAATTATTGTAATGATTGTTAATGTGTCAATTAATCCTATAAGGGATGGGTTACCAATTAATCCCATAAGGGATGGATTACCAATTAATCCCATAAGGGATGGGTTACCAATTAATCCCATAAGGGATGGGTTACCAATTAATCCCATAAGGGATGGGTTACCAATTAATCCTATAAGAGATGGATTACCAATTAATCCCATAAGAGATGGGTTGCCAATTAATCCCATAATAGATGGGTTGCCAATTAATCCCATAAGAGATGGGTTGCCAATTAATCCCATAAGAGATGGGTTATAGAATAGTGTAGTGTAGTGTAGTATAATGTAGTGTAGTGTAGTGCAGTATGGTATAGGGTAGTACAGTGTGGTATGGTGTAGTATAGTATAGTATGGAATAGTGTAGTGTAGTATAGTGTAGTGCAGTATGGTATAGGGTAGTACAGTGTCGTATGGTGTAGTATAGTATAGTATAGAATAGTGTAGTGTAGTATAGTGTAGTGCAGTATGGTATAGGGTAGTACAGTGTGGTATAGTATAGTATAGAATAGTGTAGTGTAGTATAGTGTAGTGCAGTATGGTTTAGGGTAGTACAGTATGGTGTAGTATAGTATAGGATAGTGTAGTATAATTTAGTGTAGTGCAGTATGGTTTAGGGTAGTACAGTGTGGTATAGTGTAGTGTAGTATAATGTAGTGTAGTGTAGTATGGTATAGGGTAGTACAGTGTGGTATGGTGTAGTATAGAATAGTATAGTGTAGTATAATGTAGTGTAGTGCAGTATGGTATAGGTTAGTACAGTGTGGTATGGTGTAGTATAGAATAGTGTAGTGTAATGTAGTGTAGTATGGTATAGGGTAGTACAGTGTGGTATGGTGTAGTATAGAATAGTGTAGTGTAGTATAATGTAGTGTAGTGTAGTGTAGTATGGTATAGGGTAGTACAGTGTGGTGTAGTATAGTATAGAATAGTGTAGTGTAATGTAGTGTAGTGTAGTATGGTATAGGGTAGTACAGTGTGGTATGGTGTAGTATAGAATAGTGTAGTGTAGTATAGTGCAGTATGGTATAGGGTAGTACAGTGTGGTATGGTGTAGTATAGAATAGTGTAGTGTAGTATAATGTAGTGTAGTGCAGTATGGTTTAGAGTAGTACAGTGTGGTATGGTGTAGTATAGTATAGTGTAGTATAATGTAGTGTAGTATGGTTTAGGGTAGTACAGTGTGGTATGGTGTAGTATAGAATAGAATAGTGTAGTGTAGTATAGTGTAGTGTAGTGCAGTATGGTATAGGGTAGTACAGTGTGGTATGGTATAGTATAGTATAGAATAGTGTAGTATAATGTAGTGTAGTGTAGTATAATGTAGTGTAGTGTAGTATAATGTAGTGTAGTACAGTGTGGTATGGTGTAGTATAGAATAGTGTAGTATAGGATAGTGTAGTGTAGTATAATGTAGTGTAGTGCAGTATGGTTTAGGGTAGTACAGTGTGGTATAGTATAGTATAGTATAGGATAGTGTAGTGTAGTATAGTGTAGTGCAGTATGGTTTAGGGTAGTACAGTGTGGTCTGGTGTAGTATAGAATAGTGTAGTGTAGTATAATGTAGTGTAGTGCAGTATGGTTTAGGGTAGTACAGTGTGGTATGGTGTAGTATAGTATAGGATAGTGTAGTGTAGTATAATGTAGTGTAGTATAGTGTAGTATGGTATAGGGTAGTACAGTGTGGTGTAGTATAGTATAGAATAGTGTAGTATAGTGTAGTGTAGTGCAGTATGGTTTAGGGTAGTACAGTGTGGTATGGTGTAGTATAGTATAGGATAGTGTAGTATAGTGTAGTGTAGTGCAGTATGGTATAGGGTAGTACAGTGTGGTATGGTGTAGTATAGTATAGTGTAGTATAGTGTAGTGTAGTGCAGTATGGTTTAGGGTAGTACAGTGTGGTGTGGTGTGGTGTATTATAGTGGAGTATGGTGTAGTATAGTGCAGTGTAGTATTGTGTATTGTGATGTATAATGGTGTAGTATAGTGTGATGTATAGTGTAATGTAGTATAAGGGGGTGGAGTGGATTGTAACCTATTGCAGCGTAGTATAGTATAGTATAATGTAGCATGGTACAGTATAGAGTGGTATAGTATAGTGTAGTATGGTATAGTGTAGTATATTGTAGTATAGTGTGTGTAGTATAGTTAGCGTAATATGGTGTGGTATAGTGTAGTATAGTGCGGTACAGTATAGTGTAGTATAGTGCGGTGTAGTGCGGTGTAGTATGGTATAGTGTGGTGTAGTGTAGTATGGTGTAGTGTGGTATAGTGTAGTATGGTGTAGTATAGTGTAGTATAGTGTAGTGTAGTATGGTAGAGTGTAGTATGGTGTAGTATAGTGCGGTACAGTACAGTGTAGTATAGTGCGGTACAGTAGAGTGTAGTATGGTGTAGTATAGTGCGGTACAGTATAGTGTAGTATAGTGCGGTACAGTAGAGTGTAGTATGGTGTAGTATAGTGCGGTGTAGTATGGTATAGTGTGGTGTAGTGTAGTATGGTGTAGTGTGGTATAGTGTAGTGTGGTGTAGTGTAGTATGGTGTAGTGTGGTATAGTGTAGTGTGGTGTAGTGTGGTATAGTATTGTGTCGTGTAGTATGGTGTAGTGTGGTATAGTGTGGTGTAGTATAGTATGGTGTAGTGTGGTATAGTGTGGTATAGTATAGTGTGGTATAGTATTGTGTAGTGTAGTATGGTGTAGTGTGGTATAGTGTGGTATAGTATAGTGTGGTATAGTATTGTGTAGTGTAGTATGGTGTAGTGTGGTATAGTGTGGTATAGTATTGTGTAGTGTAGTATGGTGTAGTGTGGTATAGTGTGGTGTAGTATAGTGTGGTATAGTATTGTGTAGTGTAGTATGGTGTAGTGTGGTATAGTGTGGTGTAGTATAGTGTGGTATAGGGTAGTACAGTGTGGTATGGTGTAGTATAGTATAGTATAGTGTAGTATAATGTAGTATAGTGCAGTATGGTATAGTTAGTACAGTGTGGTATAGTGTTGTATAGAATAGTATGTAGTGTGGTATAGTATAATGTAGTGTAGTATGGTATAGTGTAGTATAGTGTAGTATGGTGTAGTATAGAATGGTGTAGTGTGGTATAGTGTAGTGTGGTGTAGTGTAGTATGGTATTAGTACAGTGTGGTGTAGTGTGGTATAGTGTGGTGTAGTATAGTGTGGTATAGTATTGTGTAGTGTAGTATGGTGTAGTGTGGTATAGTGTGGTGTAGTATAGTGTAGTATAGTATTGTGTAGTGTAGTATGGTGTAGTGTGGTATAGTGTGGTGTAGTATAGTGTGGTATAGTATTGTGTAGTGTAGTGTGGTATAGTGTGGTGTAGTATAGTGTGGTATAGTATTGTGTAGTGTAGTATGGTGTAGTGTGGTATAGTGTGGTGTAGTATAGTGTGGTATAGTATTGTGTAGTGTAGTGTGGTGTAGTGTGGTATAGTATTGTGTAGTGTAGTATGGTGTAGTGTGGTATAGTGTGGTGTAGTGTAGTATGGTGTAGTGTGGTATAGTGTAGTGTGGTGTAGTGTAGTATGGTGTAGTGTGGTATAGTGTAGTGTGGTGTAGTGTGGTATAGTATTGTGTAGTGTAGTATGGTGTAGTGTGGTATAGTGTGGTGTAGTATAGTGTGGTATAGTATTGTGTAGTGTAGTATGGTGTAGTGTGGTATAGTGTGGTGTAGTATAGTGTGGTATAGTATTGTGTAGTGTAGTATGGTGTAGTGTGGTATAGTGTGGTGTAGTATAGTGTGGTATAGTATTGTGTAGTGTAGTATGGTGTAGTGTGGTATAGTGTGGTATAGTATAGTGTGGTATAGTATTGTGTAGTGTAGTATGGTGTAGTGTGGTATAGTGTGGTATAGTATAGTGTGGTATAGTATTGTGTAGTGTAGTATGGTGTAGTGTGGTATAGTGTGGTATAGTATAGTGTGGTATAGTATTGTGTAGTGTAGTATGGTGTAGTGTGGTATAGTGTAGTATAGTGTGGTATAGTATTGTGTAGTGTAGTATGGTGTAGTGTAGTATAGTGTGGTATAGTATAGTGTGGTATAGTATTGTGTAGTGTAGTATGGTGTAGTGTGGTATAGTGTGGTATAGTATAGTGTGGTATAGTATTGTGTAGTGTAGTATGGTGTAGTGTGGTATAGTATTGTGTAGTGTAGTATGGTGTAGTGTGGTATAGTATTGTGTAGTGTAGTATGGTGTAGTGTGGTATAGTATAGTGTGGTATAGTATTGTGTAGTGTAGTATGGTGTAGTGTGGTATAGTATTGTGTAGTGTAGTATGGTGTAGTGTAGTATAGTGTGGTATAGTATAGTGTGGTATAGTATTGTGTAGTGTAGTATGGTGTAGTGTGGTATAGTATTGTGTAGTGTAGTATGGTGTAGTGTGGTATAGTATTGTGTAGTGTAGTATGGTGTAGTGTGGTATAGTATGGTGTAGTGTGGTATAGTATGGTGTAGTGTGGTATAGTATTGTGTAGTGTAGTATGGTGTAGTGTGGTATAGTATGGTGTAGTGTGGTATAGTATTGTGTAGTGTGGTATAGTGTGGTATAGTATTGTGTAGTGTAGTATGGTGTCGTGTGGTATAGTGTGGTATAGTATAGTGTGGTATAGTATTGTGTAGTGTAGTATGGTGTAGTGTGGTATAGTATTGTGTAGTGTGGTATAGTATTGTGTAGTGTAGTATGGTGTAGTGTGGTATAGTATAGTGTGGTATAGTATTGTGTAGTGTGGTATAGTGTGGTATAGTATTGTGTAGTGTAGTATGGTGTAGTGTGGTATAGTGTGGTGTAGTATAGTGTTGTATAGTATAGTGTGGTATAGTATAGTGTGGTATAGTATTGTGTAGTGTAGTATGGTGTAGTGTGGTATAGTGTGGTAGAGTATAGTGTGGTATAGTATTGTGTAGTGTAGTATGGTGTAGTGTAGTATAGTGTGGTGTAGTATAGTGTGGTATAGTATTGTGTAGTGTAGTATGGTGTAGTGTGGTATAGTGTGGTATAGTATAGTGTGGTATAGTATTGTGTAGTGTAGTATGGTGTAGTGTAGTATAGTGTGGTGTAGTATAGTGTGGTATAGTATTGTGTAGTGTGGTATAGTGTGGTATAGTATAGTGTGGTATAGTATTGTGTAGTGTAGTATGGTGTAGTGTAGTATAGTGTGGTGTAGTATAGTGTGGTATAGTATTGTGTAGTGTAGTATGGTGTAGTATGGTATAGTGTAGTGTAGTGTAGTATGGTGTAGTGTGGTATAGTATTGTGTAGTGTAGTATGGTGTAGTGTGGTATAGTGTGGTGTAGTATAGTGTGGTATAGTGTGGTATAGTGTGGTGTAGTATAGTGTGGTATAGTATTGTGTAGTGTAGTATGGTGTAGTGTGGTATAGTGTAGTATAGTATAGTGTGGTATAGTATTGTGTAGTGTAGTATGGTATAGTGTGGTATAGTGTGGTGTAGTATAGTGTGGTATAGTATTGTGTAGTGTAGTATGGTGTAGTGGTATAGTGTGGTATAGTATAGTGTGGTATAGTATAGTGTAGTATGGTGTAGTGTGGTATAGTGTGGTGTAGTATAGTGTGGTATAGTATTGTGTAGTGTAGTATGGTGTAGTGTGGTATAGTGTGGTGTAGTATAGTGTGGTATAGTATTGTGTAGTGTGGTATAGTGTGGTGTAGTATGGTGTAGTGTAGTATAGTGTAGTGTGGTATAGTATTGTGTAGTGTAGTATGGTGTAGTATAGTGTGGTATAGTATTGTGTAGTGTAGTATGGTGTAGTATAGTGTGGTATAGTATTGTGTAGTGTAGTATGGTGTAGTACAGTGTGGTATAGTATTGTGTAGTGTAGTATGGTGTAGTATAGTATAGTGTAGTGTGGTATAGTATTGTGTAGTGTAGTATGGTATAGTGTGGTGTAGTATAGTGTGGTATAGTATTGTGTAGTGTAGTATGGTGTAGTGTAGTATAGTGTGGTATAGTATTGTGTAGTGTAGTATGGTGTAGTGTGGTATAGTGTGGTATAGTATAGTGTGGTATAGTATTGTGTAGTGTAGTATGGTGTAGTGTGGTATAGTGTGGTGTATAGTATAGTGTGGTATAGTATTGTGTAGTGTGGTATGGTATGGTATAGTATAGTGTGGTATAGTATAGTGTGGTATAGTATTGTGTAGTATAGTATGGTGTATAGTGTGGTATAGTATTGTGTAGTGTGGTATAGTGTGGTATAGTGTGGTATAGTATAGTGTAGTGTAGTATGGTGTAGTGTGGTATAGTGTGGTGTAGTATAGTGTGGTATAGTATTGTGTAGTGTAGTATGGTGTAGTGTGGTATAGTGTGGTGTAGTATAGTGTGGTATAGTATGTGTGTAGTGTAGTATGGTGTAGTGTGGTATAGTATAGTGTGGTATAGTATTGTGTAGTGTAGTATGGTGTAGTGTAGTATAGTGTGGTGTAGTATAGTGTGGTATAGTATTGTGTAGTGTAGTATGGTGTAGTGTAGTATGGTGTAGTGTGGTATAGTATAGTGTGGTATAGTATTGTGTAGTGTAGTATGGTATAGTGTGGTATAGTGTGGTGTAGTATAGTGTGGTATAGTATTGTGTAGTGTAGTATGGTATAGTCTGGTATAGTGTGGTGTAGTATAGTGTGGTATAGTATTGTGTAGTGTAGTATGGTGTAGTGTAGTATTGTGTAGTGTAGTATGGTGTAGTGTGGTATAGTGTGGTATAGTATAGTGTAGTGTAGTATGGTGTGGTGTAGTATAGTGTGGTGTAGTATAGTGTGGTATAGTATTGTGTAGTGTAGTATGGTGTAGTGTAGTATAGTGTGGTGTAGTATAGTGTGGTATAGTATTGTGTAGTGTAGTATGGTGTAGTGTGGTATAGTATAGTGTGGTATAGTATTGTGTGTGTATAGTATGGTGTAGTGTAGTATGGTGTGGTGTAGTATAGTGTGGTATAGTATTGTGTAGTATGGTAAGTGTGTATAGTATAGTAGTATAGTATTGTGTAGTGTAGTATAGTGTGGTGTAGTATAGTGTGGTATAGTATTGTGTAGTGTAGTATGGTGTAGTGTAGTATAGTGTGGTGTAGTATAGTGTGGTATAGTATTGTGTAGTGTAGTATGGTGTAGTGTGGTATAGTATAGTGTGGTATAGTATTGTGTAGTGTAGTATGGTGTAGTGTAGTATAGTGTGGTGTAGTATAGTGTGGTATAGTATTGTGTAGTGTGGTATAGTGTGGTATAGTATAGTGTGGTATAGTATTGTGTAGTGTAGTATGGTGTAGTGTAGTATAGTGTGGTGTAGTATAGTGTGGTATAGTATTGTGTAGTGTAGTATGGTGTAGTGTGGTATAGTGTAGTGTAGTGTAGTATGGTGTAGTGTGGTATAGTATTGTGTAGTGTAGTATGGTGTAGTGTGGTATAGTGTGGTGTAGTATAGTGTGGTATAGTGTGGTGTAGTATAGTGTGGTATAGTATTGTGTAGTGTAGTATGGTGTAGTGTGGTATAGTGTGGTATAGTATTGTGTAGTGTAGTATGGTGTAGTATAGTGTGGTATAGTATTGTGTAGTGTAGTATGGTGTAGTATAGTATAGTGTAGTGTGGTATAGTATTGTGTAGTGTAGTATGGTATAGTGTGGTGTAGTATAGTGTGGTATAGTATTGTGTAGTGTAGTATGGTGTAGTGTG
This sequence comes from Oncorhynchus nerka, assembly GCF_034236695.1. Classification (NCBI taxonomy): domain Eukaryota; kingdom Metazoa; phylum Chordata; class Actinopteri; order Salmoniformes; family Salmonidae; genus Oncorhynchus; species Oncorhynchus nerka. The sequence goes on from NC_088412.1 coordinate 4,322,604, forward strand.
GTATAGTGTAGTGTGGTATAGTATTGTGTAGTGTAGTATGGTGTAGTGTAGTATAGTGTGGTGTAGTATAGTGTGGTATAGTATTGTGTAGTGTAGTGTGGTATAGTATTGTGTAGTGTAGTATGGTGTAGTGTGGTATAGTATAGTGTGGTATAGTATTGTGTAGTGTAGTATGGTATAGTGTGGTATAGTGTGGTGTAGTATAGTGTGGTATAGTATTGTGTAGTGTAGTATGGTATAGTGTGGTATAGTGTGGTGTAGTATAGTGTGGTATAGTATTGTGTAGTGTAGTATGGTGTAGTGTAGTATTGTGTAGTGTGGTATAGTGTGGTATAGTGTGGTATAGTATAGTGTAGTGTAGTATGGTGTAGTGTAGTATAGTGTGGTGTAGTATAGTGTGGTATAGTATTGTGTAGTGTAGTATGGTGTAGTGTAGTATAGTGTGGTGTAGTATAGTGTGGTATAGTATTGTGTAGTGTAGTATGGTGTAGTGTGGTATAGTGTGGTATAGTATAGTGTGGTATAGTATTGTGTAGTGTAGTATGGTGTAGTGTAGTATAGTGTGGTGTAGTATAGTGTGGTATAGTATTGTGTAGCGTAGTATGGTATAGTGTGGTATAGTGTGGTGTAGTATAGTGTGGTATAGTATTGTGTAGTGTAGTATGGTATAGTCTGGTATAGTGTGGTGTAGTATAGTGTGGTATAGTATTGTGTAGTGTAGTATGGTATAGTCTGGTATAGTGTGGTGTAGTATAGTGTGGTATAGTATTGTGTAGTGTAGTATGGTGTAGTGTAGTATTGTGTAGTGTAGTATGGTGTAGTGTGGTATAGTGTGGTATAGTATAGTGTAGTGTAGTATGGTGTGGTGTAGTATAGTGTGGTGTAGTATAGTGTGGTATAGTATTGTGTAGTGTGTAGTGTGGTGTAGTGTGGTATAGTATTGTGTAGTGTAGTATGGTGTAGTGTGGTATAGTGTGGTGTAGTGTAGTATGGTGTAGTGTGGTATAGTGTAGTATGGTGTAGTATAGTATGGTGTAGTGTGGTATAGTGTAGTGTGGTGTAGTGTGGTATAGTATTGTGTAGTGTAGTATGGTGTAGTGTGGTATAGTGTGGTATAGTATAGTGTGGTATAGTATTGTGTGTGTAGTATGGTGTAGTGTGGTATAGTGTGGTGTAGTATAGTGTGGTATAGTATTGTGTAGTATAGTATGGTGTAGTGGTATAGTGTAGTGTAGTATAGTGTGGTATAGTATTGTATAGTGTAGTATGGTGTAGTGTGGTATAGTGTGGTGTAGTATAGTGTGGTATAGTATTGTGTAGTGTAGTATGGTGTAGTGTGGTATAGTGCAGTATAGTATGTGTGGTATAGTATTGTGTAGTGTAGTATGGTGTAGTATAGTGTAGTGTATAGTATAGTGTGGTATAGTATTGTATAGTGCAGTATGGTATAGTGTGGTATAGTATAGTATAGTGTGGTATAGTATTGTATAGTGTAGTATGGTGTAGTGTAGTATAATGTGTATAGTATAGTGTAGTATAGTGTAGTATGTATAGTATGGTGTAGTATGGTATAGTGTGGTATAGTATAGTGTGGTATAGTATTATGTAGTGTAGTATGGTGTAGTGTGGTATAGTATAGTGTAGTATGGTGTAGTGTGGTATAGTATATGGTGTAGTGTAGTATGGTGTAGTGTGGTATAGTATAGTGTGGTATAGTATTGTGTAGTGTAGTATAGTGTAGTATAGTATTGTGTAAGTGTAGTATGGTATAGTGTAGTATAGTGTGGGGCAGTATAGTGTGGTATAGTATGTAGTGTAGTGTAGTATGGTGTAGTGTGGTATAGTATGTGTAGTGTTGTATGGTGTAGTGTGGTATAGTATTGTGTAGTGTAGTATGGTGTAGTGTGGTATAGTATGGTGTAGTGTAGTATAGTATAGTATAGTATAGTATAGTATAGTGTAGTATGGTGTAGTATAGTATAGTATGGTGTAGTATGGTGTAGTGTGTATAGTGTGGTATAGTAGTATAGTATTGTATAGTGTAGTATAGTAGTGTAGTATAGTGTTATGTATAGTATAGTGTGGTATAGTATTGTGTAGTGTAGTATGGTGTAGTGTGTATAGTATAGTGTAGTATGGGGTATAGTATTGTAGTATAGTATGGTGTAGTGTAGTATAGTATAGTAGTGTGGTATAGTATGGTGTAGTGTAGTATAGTGTGGTATAGTATGGGGGTAGTGTAGTATGGTGTAGTATGGGGTATAGTGTAGTGTAGTATAGTGTGGTATAGTATAGTGTGTAGTATAGTATAGTATGGTATAGTATTGTGTAGTATAGTGTGGTGTAGTGTGGTATAGTGTGGGGCAGTATAGTGTGGTATAGTATTGTGTAGTGTAGTATGGGGTAGTGTAGTATAGTGTAGTATGGTGCAGGGCAGTATAGTGTAGTATGGGGTAGTGTAGTATAGTGTAGTATGGTGCAGGGCAGTATAGTATGGGGTAGTGTAGTATAGTGTAGTATGGTGTAGGGCAGTATAGTGTAGTATAGTGTAGTGTATTATAGTGTAGTATGGTGTAGGGCAGTATAGTGTAGTATAGTGTAGTATGGTGTAGTGTAGTATAGTGTGGTGTAGTATAGTGTGGTATAGTATTGTGTAGTGTAGTATGGTGTAGTATGGTATGGTGTAGTATAGTGTAGTATGGTGTAGTGTGGTATAGTATTGTGTAGTGTAGTATGGTGTAGTGGTATAGTGTGGTGTAGTATAGTGTGTAGTATGGTGTAGTATAGTGTGGTATAGTATAGTAGTGTAGTATAGTGTAGTATGGGGTAGTGTATTATAGTGTAGTATGGTGTAGGGCAGTATAGTGTAGTATAGTATAGTGTAGTATGGGGTAGTGTAGTATAGTGTAGTATAGTATAGTGTAGTGTAGTATGGTGTAGGGCAGTATAGTGTAGTATAGGGGTATAGTATTATAGTGTAGTATGGTGTAGTGCAGTATAGTGTAGTATGGTGTAGTATAGTATAGTGTAGTATGGTGTAGTATGGTGTAGGGTAGTATAGTGTAGTATGGTGGTGTAGTATAGTGTAGTATGGGGTAGTGTAGTATAGTGTAGTGTAGTATAGTAGTGTAGTGTAGTATGGTGTAGTATAAGTATGGTATAGTATTGTGTAGTGTAGTATGGTGTAGTATAGTGTAGTATATTAGTGTAGTGTATAAGTGTAGTATGGGGTAGTATAGTGTAGTATGGTGTAGTATAGTATAGTGAGTGTGGTATAGTATTGTGTAGTGTAGTATGGTATAGTATGGTGTAGTATAGTGTAGTATAGTATTGTATAGTGTAGTATGGTGTAGTGTAGTATAGTGTAGTGTGGTATAGTATTGTGTAGTGTAGTATGGTGTAGTGTAGTATAGTGTGGTGTAGTATAGTGTAGTATAGTATTGTGTAGTATAGTGGTAGTATTGTGTAGTGTAGTATGGGGTAGTGTAGTATAGTGTAGTATGGGGTAGTGTAGTATAGTGTAGTATAGTATAGTGCAGGATAGTGTAGTATAGTGTAGTATGGGGTAGTATAGTGTAGTATAGTGTAGTATAGTATAGTGCAGGATAGTGTAGTATAGTGTAGTATGGGGTAGTATAGTGTAGTATAGTGTAGTATGGTGTAGTGTAGTATAGTATGGGGTAGTGTAGTATAGTGTAGTATGGGGTAGTGTAGTATAGTGTAGTATAGTGTGGTAGTAGTAGTGTAGTATGGTGTAGTGTGGTATAGTATAGTGTGGTATAGTAGATAGTGTAGTATGGTATAGTGTGGTATAGTGTGGTGTAGTATAGTGTGGTATAGTAGTGTAGTAGTATAGTATTGTAGTATGTGTGTATAGTAGTAGTGTAGTATAGTGTAGTAT